>NC_056741.1:1342826547-1343089047 GCF_019279795.1 Protopterus annectens | reverse complement strand
TACATACACTGACGTCTGGACTGCAGAAGAGCACACATGTTTTGTACAGCTGAAGCCCACATGTATATGGACCCTACCCCACAATATGTGTGGGGGCCACAACAGCACTGGAATGATGGCATGAAAGGCAGCATGACATAAACACAGGTCACTATATAACAACCCCCTACTGCATGTCATATGGACAAAGCCTGGTATGTAGGTGGAGGACAGGGTCCGGAACACAGGCCCATATGTGAAATAGTGTTGTCACACACTGAGTAAGTTGCTGGTGTTACAGGATAGTCTGCAACATACCCTTACTCAGGAATATGAAGTCAGAAACACAAATGGATGTAGCCATGTACTGATAGCACTCAACACACACAATGCCAGTGATATATCTGACACAAGACCTGTGTGGTGGACAAACAAAACATAACAGGCACACCTCTGGCCATAATGTGGATAGGCCCACAGTTGAGAGCTATGCAGACAGACAGCATTCCATGTTAAACTAGTATGTACACACAAACCTTGTAACACTGGTGCCATACAATGCATACAACAACACTACTCACACACTGTCTGTAGTTCTGGAACCTTATACAAATATGTAGCTGGCCTGAGTCTGCAAGTCCACTTGTAAGAGGTATTGCTATCTGCTGTCTGTAACACTGCTGCCCAGACACAGGAAGGATGTCCTCCAAACAGGAAAGGTAAAGGGACCATGCCCACACGATGCAGGGATTTATAGTAGTGGGTTGCCATGACAGTGGTAACTGCAAGTACTACACAGCATGCAGGTAGCAAGTGGAGGACACTGATTGGTGCAGAGGCCATCACCTGATCATGTGCAATCTATTCAAAGCAGCTCAATCCATTTACTGGAGAGAGAGAGAAAGTGAAAGCCAAAGCCAAAAAAAAAAAAAAAAAAAATCCATACTACAAACTATCCGGAACAGAAATCATTCCCACAACAGGTATGTGAAGTGTATATGCATGTAAATGAATGTAGTACTTGGTCCATAATAATGGGATAGATGATGTGGAGTGATTTATATGTGCCATCAGGTGTTGTTGTTGTAATGATGTCCAGCTGAACAACTGCTATGGACAATAGTGTCTGTCCATGTGGGTAGTGGGCCATACCCATCAACTGTGCAGATCAGCACTGACTGACAAAATGGAAGCCATCATAGTGTGTGTTGTGTAATGCAAAACATGTATATTAGTGCGGCCAACAGCTGGTGGTGGAAGTAATGCCATTATGATGGACATGTGGGTTCCAGAGCCCACTACATGCAGGACACTCAAGTTAATGTGTAATGCAGCATACAGAAATGCCATAGGTGTGTAATAGGCTTACCTGCAATCTGTCCATATATATACCCCACTAATGTTAGGCTGTGTCCACATGTGGCACCTGTCTGTGTTGTAGCAAGGCAGAACACTGCAGCTGTGCAGGAAGGAGAATGAGAGTGTGGACGTGATGTCTGATCTGAATGCACCTCCTATATATATATATATATATATATATATATATATATATATATATATATATATATATATATATATATATATACTACACATACATGTGTATGTGTGTGTATATATGTATGTCTACAGATATACAGACACCTATATGTATTTATATGTATATAAATACATACAGCTATTTATACGTGTGTGTATATATATATATGAGTCTACTACGGTTGATTGAAAGAAAACTCACTTGATTGAAAATGAAATTACTAGGATCACTTCACTGAAAGCTCACTTGACTGAAACTCATTTCATTGAAAGTTATAAATGGCCTTTTCCTCACTGTAGTGCGATCCTGGAGTTAGTATATATAGTAAGGGGGGTGTGGGGGGGCCACAGCCCCCCACATATCTTGGTTATATATTCTCTTTTGGAAACAGTTATTCATTGCACTTTTAAGTATCACTGTGTATAGTTTAAAATGTTTATAATATGTGGGGGGGGGGCTATGCCCCCCACACCCCTTCTTACTTTATATACTAATGCCAGGATGGCACTACAGTGGGGAAAAGGCCATTTATAATTTTCAACGAAATGAGTTTCAACTAAATGAGTTTTCAGTGAAGTGGTCCTAGTAATTTCATTTTCAGTCAAGTGAGTTTTCAATCAAGCGTAGTAGACCCATATATATATATATATATATATATATATATATATATATATATATACATACATATATATATATATATATATATATATATATATACACACACACACACACACCACAGATATATATATATATATATATATATGCACACATATACACACAAACTCATAATATATATCTACACACACACACACACATATATATATATATATATATATATATATATATATACACACATGTGTGTGTGTCTATGTCTACATACATACAAACACACACCCATATGTATATAAATACATGTCCCCTAGTTTTGCATCACAGTGCTGCATGCTATGTGTGAGGGAACATCACACATAATAGACATATACATATATATATACATATATATATATATATATATATATATATATATATATATATACATACATATATACAGCAGTAGGTGTGTGCAACATGGACGGTTATGTCACGTGTGAACCCCATGTTGGGACCACACTGTCCTTGTTTGTGAAGGTGGGATTGGGAATCTGGGGAAGGATAGCAGATATATTTGTGGAGGAGGGTTGGGTTGGAAGATAGAGAACACAGCCTACAGAGGCGTTATATGACACATGCGGTGGATAAACACCCTGGATGGGGAGTGTCGTCTGCATTGTGGAAGCCCCATAAGCCCCCATATGGAAACAATGGGAACAAGGACCCCACCCATTGCCCATCACAACATCAGCTTCATGGCCCTGAAGGTGCCTGGGCTGGAGGCTGAGCAGGAGGAGCATGTGGACCCTGTGAGTATGTACGGAGGGCCTCAAGGTGCTGTAGCACATCCCCCAAGTCTCTGTGGAGCTCCCTATTCACCAGACCCTGGACCCGACCTCGGTTGATAGGATCATGTCTGTGTGTGCTCCCGGGGGGGGGGGACACACACCATCCTCTGAAGTGGTTCCACCTGAAGGTAGTGCAGGACCAGTAGATAAGGAGGCTCCAGGGTGGGTCCCACATGTGATGTGGCCTGCTAACATGGCCAGATGAGGTGGGAGAGGTGGTTCTGCTGGCAACTGTTCCCTAAACATGCTATTGTGTCACTGTTATAGAACATGTGTGGGTAGTAGTAGTCCACACATTCCCAGATCATATCTAACAGCATTCAGAGATATCCCCAATAACACAAAACAACAGCTATGCAGCAATCACATAGCAAACAGACCACGTGCATATATGGAACCATAGTGGCCCTTACAATGGCATGCAGGTGACATTGTCTGCAACAGGCCAGCAATGACAGTGTCCCCACAGGGAACATGGTTACAAACAGACAGCACAAAGTGTGGTACAATACGATATATGTCGCAATGGTAGACATTCTGTAGCCATACCTACTGAGTTATGTGATCAGATTGTTGTTGCAGATATGGTAGGAGGGAGACAGATGTGTATCAAGATCTATGATAACCTTGCTGTATGAGTTGCTCAGACTTGTTTCCATCTTTATGTCTTTCAGACAAGATGCCACGTGACAGACTTCCTGTTTATACAGCGGAAGAGAATGCAGTCATCATCACACACCTGGTGCAGCACTACCAGGTGTTGTTTGGCAGAACAGCCCATGAGCAACAGGAGCGGACCGGCCTGTGGAACGATCTTGTCCACAGGGTAAATGATGTCGGCCTACATAACCGCAGTTATGAGCAGGCCCATCATCATTGCGCTCACCTACTTCACAATGCCTGTCAGCGTACTGCTGCAGTCAGGGGGGGATCACCTCACAACAAGGAGTGGTCATGCCATCCAGCCCCCCTGACACACGTTGAAGAGCTCCTTGCCAGCCTCGGGACACCTCCCTGCCGCACACACAACACCTGGCAGAGAACATAGTGGAGGTGGGTGCTACCCACACACTGGCAGAGGAGCGTGCAGGTAAGGCCACAGAGCACATCAGTAGACCACTGCTGTGTATCCATCCGCATCTGTACAGTTAGATCATGCATATGTGAGATGACATATATATAATCTGTTGCTGCGTACTAGTAATAAACAGATGTGCATAAGCTGCTGTATTTTGAGCTTGTACTGTATTGCTGGACCTACCCTGTACCAATGCCACAGCTGTGGCTACTGACATCACATCTCTCACACACTTATGTAGGTCCCTCTGATAAACCTCCAAGGCAGCAGTCTGTAGCTGGTGGATATGGTTTCTGTTCAGGTTTGCCAATACACCAGTCATGTTATGGCTACAGTATATTCCATGCACACATTTAACACACCTACCCATAATGCATGCCGTACATGTTCATGTATTGTTGCTGTTAACTGCACTGCATCAGTGGTCACCATGATGGTGTATCTTAAGGGTATGTCAGACTCCTGCAATATAACTAACATCCTGCCATTGCAAAATGTGTGCACAAAGATGAACATAATGGTGGGACAAATGGCCTACAATAGGGACATGTGTGAAACACCACCCATATACAGTGCTATAACAGTGTATATTCCAGTATTACAATGGCAACTGTTGCAGATCTACACTACGGCATATCATAATACTGTGGTCCACAACCCTTACAACCTGCAATGCGATCCTAACATCAGCAATGAGTGTGTAATATGGAATCGTATGTTAGGGAAGCAAATATGGGGAATACATACCTTCACAAACACTGGAAGCATATGTGTGCACACACTCCAGATAAAATATAGTGGAAGCAGCTGTTGAGGTACTGACTAAATGCATTTGCCATGGAAATGCACCTTCCAGCAAGTACACATCCCCAATGTCACACCAAGAATTGGTCTTCTGTCCAAGACATTTGGCCATCAAATGTGCACATTTACCTGCAGCAGAGTCAGCCATGGCTTGCACACATCTTACATGCCATGGCGAGGGCCCCATACCCAACACGTAGCACCCATGAACTGGACATGTAGCCATACCTCACCATTGCATATACCATGGCAAACAGTGCAGACAGTCATGTATGTGGCGAGGATGTATGGGACAGGAATGATGTAGGAAATAAACAGATGGCCATCCAAGACAGATGATGTCACATTTAGCAAACCGGTCATGCAGGCTGCCTAGTAACATGCCACGACACTAATGGGGTTGCAGGAATGTCTAGCAAGTACTAGCTGTGCAGTACCCATGCCAGCAATTGCCTGGATTCTGCAAACGTGTGGCCCATGGGTTAGAGTAATCAAATGTGGCAGTTGTACCACAGGAAACATCAGCCAGGCCTCTCTACAGGTAGCATATGCATAACAGAAGCGGTCCCCAAAAGGCATGCATTGCAATGTATACTGGTGTACCAAGACCGCGTTGGAAACCTACAGACAGTATCATGTACGATACATGTGCTGCACAACCAACACCTCACCCCATCTCAGGCCCACCATCCAAATTTGTACAGTGTACACCTGTATGTTTGCCATTCATTATCTGGGACTAGGCTGTTACATGTGGTGTTCAGTGTTTAGGACACTGCAAACTGACATGTGTAGGCCATACTAGTCAACCATCTACAAAAAGGCTGAAGGTGGGGAGGGGGTGTCATCATGACACAACAGTGCACTGCAGCAGGGAACCAAAGGATGCTATGAATGGCTGTATCTGCACACAGTCAGGGTCAGTAACTGTGGCAGACATAACCCTGACTCCACAGCAATAGTAACGGCAGTGTGTGAGCTCCAAGGGATGTTCACATGAGTTGACCTTGCAATCATGCAGAGATGGGGGACATGTATAGGGCAGACTGACCATATACTGGCAAATGCAGATGGACCATGCTAGTATACCCGTCAGGAATAGTGGCTGCTGTAGTACACACAGCAGTAGGTGCAACAAACCATCATGATAAGGGCGTGCACACATATGCACCCACAAAGTGTATGCATCTCAATCAGCATCAGCACAACTAACACATTTGTTTGACTCTGCATTTGATTGTACAGAACATATGTCACATATCAGGCTCAGTAATGTGGTCCCATGGCATATCAAGGAAGACGGCGTCATATCAATAAGGGTGTGTACACTCTCCACAGCCATGGTAAGGGCTGACTGTTGTCCGTGTAACTGTAACACATTACTCACACATGCACTGCTGATGACATCTGTAAATCAGACAACAGGCATTCACAAATGACATCTGTCCACATATCATCCCAGGTATGTGTTGGACAAACACATAGGGCTGTGAGCAGAAGAGCAGACATAACTGACACAGTAATACACATTCAGCAATGGTGTGTACACCTGTGAGGTATGGTGCACAGTACATGGCAGGGTGCTGAACAGGTGCACAGCAATACTGTGGACAGGGGGTGCAGTGTCTTCCAGGAGAAGGGGCATCACCTACTAACACAGCCCATGCACCACACACATGTATACTGCTGCTAGCATGGATTGACTATAGCTGCACTGCATGCTGTTGAGTACCATATGTAGATTTTTTAAAATCCCTCTGCTCTGGCCAAAAATCCCTAGCTCCCCGGGTGGTGTGTGGATCCTTTTAAGTCCTTTGTTGAGACACAGCCAGTCCCTCTACTTGAAACCCTGTAAGGCTAATAATATCCTACTGAACAGTAGGGAAACAATTTAGAAGCCCCTCAGGATCTACCTGGACCCTCTACATTCAGCCTCACAGTGTAGGTGTTATCCTACAGTATATGTATGTTTCAAATATAACCTTCTTTTAAGTCCTGTGTTGAGACACAGCCGGTCCCTCTACTTGAAACCCTGTAAGGCTAATAATATCCTACTGAACAGTAAGGAAACTCAACTTAGAAGCCCCTGAGGATGTACCTGGACCCTCTACATTCAGCCCCACAGTGTAGGTGTTATCCTACAGTATATGTATGTTTCAAATATAACCTTGTGAGTGCGATAACTTTAAATTACTGGTGTCTACAATAAATTATTAACTATTTTATAAGGGCTAGCACACCCGTGGACCTAACCCTCCTACCATCTCTCTATTAACTTATCCCCCCTTCTCTTACTATCCTAGTGGAGTTAGTGCTTTCCCCACTCTATCCACTAGAGGGCAGCAGATCTCAGGCTTTGGAATTACCATCTCGAACTGGTTGTAGATTCCAACTAGCTCTGTTGACCAGCCAGACTCTGCTATCTGTGCTTGTACTTTCTATTCATGTACTTACCCCCCATCCCATGATTGCTTGAAAAGGGAATTATCCTAGCTAAGTCTGGGAGCTTTAATAATTAGACACCTCTGACTATCACTACTTTTGTTACTGGCCCCCTCAATTATCCCTCTGTATTAACTTCCTTTCCTGCCTTTGGCAATTTCTCTAAATATCTCTCTCTCTGTTCCAAAACTGTTTTACATAACGGTCTCCCCAGCACAGCTATACCTTTGTTCACATTGTTTTCTCTGCTACTTAGTAACAATATATGTCTCTTACCTTTCCTATGCCTGTAGAACTCAGTCTCTCTCCATAACCGATTGTCTCTCAGCCTCTCTCAGCTGTAACCCGCTCCGTTTGCCCTATGGGCTCACTCCGCTCCCCCTACCCTACCCCCAATTCCACCCCACCCCCAGGGGGTCCTACACTTATACTTCCCTTACCACACCCACTCTCTCTTCCAACCTATCCCATACATCACCCCAACCCACAAACTCTAGCCACACCCCTACCTCCTTAACAATCACTTACAATAAGCCACTCCTTAGAGTACCTCTCCCATATCCTCCTACTCTTAACTCATCCATATAATATCCCCCTCTCTTCTCTTCCTGTACTCCTATTATCTTCCTCTCCTCTGCATCTCACTCCCTATAATATCCCTACACTTCAGTTCTTATTTTACAATCTCCTCCAAGATGCCTCTCCCTAATCTAACCAAGCTAACACTTACAATCTTACTCTCAACTACTCTCATCTCAACCTACCTTCTTACCTCCTTTGAAAAACTGCACTATTTCCATCTTAACCATTCCCACAAACAAACTGCAATCTACACACACATATCCTTCAACAGCCATTCTAACATAACTTCCACTCCCAGTTACCTACTACCTAAATACCACAGGCTCCCCCACATCAAACTTAAACTACCCTCAGAAAAAAAACTGAAACTGTTAACCTACCTTAGATACAATTCAGGAACAAAACTAAATAATCCCTCCTTAAAAGATGGTGATGTCCACCCCAACCCTGGCCCTACCAACCCTACAATCCAAACAACTCACCCTAAACTCAATAGCTCTCTCCTAATAGGGCATCTTAATATCCAAAGCATCAATAATAAAGTAGTTCACCTTCATGCCCTCCTAGATATTCGCTCCTTTGATATCCTCTGCCTCACTGAGCCTGGGTTGAAACCAGAAACTAAAGACAATGAAATTATTCCCCAAGGCTATAATATAGTGAGACAAGACCGAACAAAACATAAAGGTGGTGGAGTAGCAATTCTATTTAAAAATAGACTTCATATCTCTACCCTACCATCTAATCCAATCCCGGATAGCAAAAATCCTCATTACTAAGCTTCAAATCAACGTAAATAAATCTTTATACATTATCTGCATTTACATAGCACCCGGAAATAATATCACTACAACTGAGTCTTTTCTTAGCTGGCTGTCTTCTACTTACCCCCAAGAAACAATAATACTAGGTGACTTTAACATTGACTGGAAAAGTGTTAGTGCTGAAAATCCTACCTCTCATATTAACCTTCATGGCTTTACCCAAACCATAACCTCTACAACCAGAATTAACAAACCTAATAAGAAAGAGTGCCTTAGACTGGATTCTCATAAACAAAGTGAAACAATCTTACAAAGTAGGAACCCTGCCAGATGATGTAAGTGATCATTCATTGACCTACATCACTAAAGAAAAGAAGGATTTTCCAAACCTCCCCATCTTTAGGACAGCACGCTCTACCAAACACTTTAAGGCAGAATTATTTCAAACTTAGCTTAAAGCATGCAATTGGAACCCATTAAAATCCCTTCTACTTTAAGAGGCTGTACAGTATTTTAACACTGCATTCTTATCTATCCTGGATAAGCATGCTCCCAAACATTCCATTAGAATGAAGTCTAACCCAGCCCCATGGCTTTCAAATGAAACTAGGAATCAAATTCTACTTAGGAACAAAGTCTGGGCTAAATGGAGAACCTATAGAAATAGCTCTGATCATCTACATTTTAGGCAGCTTAGAAACAGCATAAAAAAGGCAATACTTACAGATAAAAAAACTACTATTGTAAACTTCAGCAAACTCACCAAAATAATCCCCAACAGTTCTGGTCTTGCATTAATAAGCTCCTTTCCCCAGGCAACTGCCGCACACCCACCCCACTTGATGCAGATCTAAATACTCCCCATCAAATTGCCAATACCTTTAACTTTTTCTTCACTGACACTATACAATCTCTAGCTAGTGAACTTATCTCAGAAAACTCCAGCATTCCCATTGACTTACCGCACTCTTGCTCTAAATTCAAAATACAACCGATCTCTACTTCTCTCATCTATAAACTTATTCTAAAACTTAAGCCATGTACTCCATCTGCTGACCAACTTCCTTCCCAATTTCTCCAAAAAGCAGCCAAGATAATTGCTTACCCTATAACTATCATTATAAATAGGACAATGCAAGAAGGAACCATCCCAGATGTTTGGAAAATCTCCCACATTATCCCCTTACATAAAGGTGGGAACTCTAATGATTACTCTAACTATCGGCCAATTGTTCTCTTATCACCCTTAGCATAAATTATGGAAAAATGCATTCACCAACAACTTCTACACCATCTCTCTCAACATAACTTAATAGCAAACTGTCAACATGTCTTTAAACCATCACATAAGTACCACTACTGCCCTTCTATCCTTCACAGATACCATCAATAGAAACCATAATAAAAACCTCCTCTCTTCTGCACTCTTTATTGACCTCTCTAAAGCTTTCGACATGGTTAACCATACCCTCTTAATCAATATTCTTGAATCTCTTTCCTTTGATTCTCTGGCCATTAAATGGTTCAGATCATACCCCAGCAACAGGCAACAAGCAGTCCTTTGGGAAAATCAAGTCTCATCCTTTTTACCTGTTACCATCGGGGTCTCTCAGGGCTCTATTCTTGGACCACTTCTCTTCTCATTATTTATTAATGATCTCAATGTAGCAATTCCTCAAGCCACTTGTATTCAATATGCAGATGACTCAACACTACTATGCTCATCAACCTCTCCATCTGAACTATATTCTCTTACTCAAGATGTTTTCAACACTGTAGAAACACGGTTTACCAAACGTTGTCTCCTTCTTAATGCCAAAAAAACAAAACTCCTTCTCTTTACACCCACTACTAGGTTCTCCCCCTTAGACTTCTCAATCTCTTCAAATAATGGCACTATTATTCTCCCTGACTCTACCACTAAACTTCTAGGAATAACCATTGACAATAATCTCTCATTTGATTACCATATAAACAACACCATTAAAATAGTAAACAGAAAAATAGGCTCCTTATACAGAATAAAACCTTTTCTAACCTCAGCAGCCAGAGCCAAGATCGCTCACTCCCACCTAATCTCAACCCTTCTGTATGCTTCACCTATATTTACCAACCTTAAGAAAACCAACCTTAACAAATTAGCAACTTCCTATAATAACATTGCCAGATTCGCTACTGGTAATCCCTTCAGAACCCATCACTGTTCTAATCTTAGACAACTAGACTGGCTGGAATTCCAAAACCATCTGATAATCCCCCAACTCACAATTGCCCACAAGATATTTTACCAACCCAATAATACCCCTATACTCTCAAAACTCTTAGTCCCATATAATAATCTGAACTCCCTAAATTCTTCTAGCAAACTCCTTGCTAGCTTAACAAAGTCAAATAATACAGCTGGTGACTCTCTGTTTACCAACACAGCAGGAAAAAACTGGAACCTATTACCCACTGAACTAACTCTAATTACATCCTTGCCACTCTTTAAACAAAAACTTAGAAAACACCTCCAAATGCACTGGCTATGCCCTTGTAGTAACCCTGACTAACCATCCTCTTCACCCATTTCTTCCTCTTCTTACCAAACTTCCAAACATTTACATGCTTTGTCTTGTAAATAAGACTGACATTATTTAAACTCTAATCAACTTATTTAAATCCTTCTACCTGATATGAACTATTGTACATAACTCTTACTATGTGTTTTAGCTGTCTTAAGCAATACTCTGTTCACGGTTACTGTTTCTCAAGTGTTGTTATTTCTATTGTACATAACTCTTACTGTATTATATATGTCTTAGCTTTGAGCATTATTCTGATTACTGTAACTTTTCTCAAGTGTTTTTATATCTAGAATGTAATAACTACCTGTTTCTATTTTGTTTATTAATCCTTATTTTACCATGTAACAATATTTTATACTTTTGTATATCTGTGTGGAGCTTTTCTCCCCGGGACTCTACTGAAAATGGAAATATATCCAGCTAGACTATCCCGGTCAACAAATATAAAATAAAATAAAAAAAATAAAAATATGTTATGCATGTTGACAGATGGGTAATGGGAGGTCTGTGTGTAACATATTTGTGCAACCTCACCTGTAAGTGTGTGTGTGTGGGGGGGTTATTTTGTCTGTAAGTGCAATCTGGTGGTGGAGGGGGGGTGATGCATGTAGGATGTGTGTGTGTGTGTGTGTGTGTGTGTGTGTGTGTGTGTGTGTGTCCATGTATGCACATGTGTGAATGTGGGGTTGTTCATACGTTTCGACTTCCCTTTGGAATTGTGCAGTACATGGACTTTCACGAGACAAAAGGAATACTTGTCTGATATGTAATCTCAGGACAGCTGATAGTATAACAAAGTCTGTAGCATGGAACATGCATTGGGAGGGAAACTAGACACCAGGTATACTGTTAAAACTGCAATCAGCAGACAGGTGAAAGAATACCCACGTATGCAACACAACATATGCATTGGGGAATTACTAGACAACACCAGTTTGTGTAACCAAATATTACTGTTGTCCATATAATAAGTTAATAGAGCAACAGATCTTGCATCTACTGAGCATGTATGTATGACACTCCAGTGCATGACATTATTGAGTGACTGTAGTAGCCCCTAACATATGGGGACCATGCTCACGATGTCTGGACAAACCCAGGGTGAACACTAGATGACAGCGGTGAGTCCTTGTAAAACAGACACCAATCAAGTCAAAGAGGTAATCGAGTAACAGGTCATGTTTTGTGGTCACTTGTCTAGGCAATTAGAAGAATGACACGTTAGTGATTGGTATTAATGAGTGTAGGTTTCCAAGTGTGATGAAGGATGGCGAATTTAAGAGAATAAACCTGGGACAGTCTGTAAACTCAGGGACAGGTAGGTATTATAGTGGAATGTCAGGGTGTGTGTGTGTGTGTGTGTGTGTGTGTGTGTGTGTGTGTGTGTGTGTGTGTGTGTGTGTGTATGTGTGCGTGCGTGCGTGCATATTGTTAAGCAGTGACATACAGATCTTAAAGTGCATTTTTTGTTTTCCCCTCACAGGTGGCGAGGTGGGTCAGGGTCCCTCGTGGACGTAGACTAGCAACACCAACATCTGGCAGTCGAAGTGGATGTACAAGGACACCAAGCCGCTCCAGCACTGCAGGGGGGTGGGGTGATGTCCACATCACACCACAGCAGGCCACCTGCACATGGCCCTGGCCAGTCCCAGGAGGGACTTGGTTCCAGTGGACATATGTCATCATCAGAGGAGAGTAGCACATCAAGGCTTGTACCTGGACATGCCCGTGGAACCCCTGGCATGCACAGTTCTCGTGGCCGGAGGTGGTGATCTGCACACCCTGCCAGGTATGGTCTGCAGCCATCCAACAAACACCTGTATAGGGCAGCCACATGGCAGAACACTCCCACACACAATACCAACACATCTAGGGCAACTCCATACCTACACACACATCACCATGGCCATATCAGTAACTTACACCCTTCACTCACACACATGGTGTCAAACGTATGGCCCAACCTAGGTCTCTGGCAAACCAACAACACACCCTGTGCATATGATGATACCTGTGCCACATCCCATATGGTTCTGATACACACTGTGACTGTACTACAGTGTACCAATGTACTGCTGTGTAACAAGTTGTCAGCAGTAATGTTCAATGCTTACATATCAGGTAGTGTAGCTGTCCAGCCATGATGCATTATAGCTGTTAGTAACACTGAGTGATTGTGGTCTCCATAATGTTATCCATTTGTGTTGTAGGTGTCCATGGCTGTGCCATACCCTGGGTACAGTTGAACACGTCACTGGTCTGTATAACAGTTACTGCCTATGCCACATGGACAGATGACCCCCGGGACATGTATATTCCACAACCTGAAGTAGATCCCTCCACATACAGGCACACTCTTACTTGGCAACACTAGGTTTAGACCCCTACCTAGGTATGTGGTGCTACTGATGTGTGTGGCTTTAACTGAACACACCACACAGCGTTTACGATGAGGTGTGTTCCAGTTTACATGCAGAACATCCCCAGGCATGTACAGTATGGTAATGGAGGATGTAATGGTTGTATATGGACAATACATAGTGTGACATACCATCATATACACATTAACAAACACACATCCAAGAGACCGGGGCCTATCAGTGCTAACTACCTTGTCAATGTGTCCAATGTGTTACAGGTTGGCTGCGCACAGCACATGCATAACTGGGCTGGATAGTGTTATCAGTTACCTGTATGGTTGATGGCGACAGTGGTCACCATACAGTGGTACATGGGACATATACCGGGGGTACAATGGTGTAATGACAGTATACCCAACACCCACACCCCACTGTGGATATTGTACGCAGTGGAACCCATGATGACACTCTGAAAAACCCACCATCACATATTGACCAGGACTGCAATACAACCCCTTGTCCATCCCATGAGTGCTACTACAGGGATATGCATCTAATGCACATGTCACAGGAATAGTAGGGTGATGCATTGTCATGCCTCTCCTATGGGAAGCAACATCACTATCCTTAACACTGTGTGGCGATGCATACTGTAATAGGAGTATTTGGCCTTGTGATGACGTACCCTACATATATACACACATACACACACTTGCCAGAACTCAGTGGGTATCCCATGCCTATCAACCCATTTGTACAACAGTGTTGTGCTGGTACTGCAAGGACCAAGTAGCCCTTAGGGAGAGGAGCGTAACAAGGTACATGTGATGTCCGGTACAGCAGCAGCCACATCTAACTATGGCATTGGGTGTTGTGGTGGTTGTGAAGGGCCTCAGGGTATTCCCAACTACAGGTGTACTAACACAGACACTGATATCCTCAGTAATGCACATGTACACATTTGTCAGTACTGGGGTGCATTGGTGCAGGTGTTCATAGGTGTGCATCTGGCTACTGTCCATGGAAAGATGGGAAGTGTAGGGGATGTGTGTACAGTGGTATCATGCCACCTGCCATGTGTCAGCAGGCCATCTATCTACAGACACCACTGTGGTGACCCTCAGAGTGAGAGTGACATGCATCAGCCAATCCTATGGGTGCCTCCTGCAAATGGCTGGTGAGGTACTCTAGTTGACATGTATGCAACATGTATTACATAACATGGTTAGTGTCTGTCTTGCAGACATGTACCCGAGCATGTTCTGTTGACTGTGGTAATGTAGTGGAGGTATCTGTGGCATGTGGTGCATACAGTGTGCTGTGTCCTATCTGTGCCAGTTATGACACAGCTGGGCAGACATGTAGGTGTCAGTCAAGCATAGATTGCCTGTACGTATCCAAGATGGATACCTGACATCTGCACATCTGTACAGGGACTGACAGACAGCAGCTCGCCAACTAGCTATGCAGTAGGATGAATTTGTTGACAGATAGATGTCTGACTCTTATAGGTATGCCATTACTACATGATGGCAGCCCTCACTGACGTGCTGTACAGACAGTAGTCTACAGTTATTTTCCACATCAGATCATTATCCAGTAGGAAATATATAATGTGACACAGCTCACACACCAGGAACATGACAGTGAGGACTCCGTGTCCATCTATGCATGCAGGGGTGTTTATTGCCAGTGCTACAATTAGCAATCTACCCTTGCTTGGGAAAGCACTGTCAACAGTAGTAACATCATGATACACTACATGCCAGTGTGACTGCACATAACCTGGGATACCACCCTTGCATGTAACACATTCACACGGATAAGTGTTGTACAGATCATATATACTCAAGTGTCCCAGACAGAAGACTCACACCCCTTGCTACTGTAATGACAGCACATAGATGCATGTTATGTACATGGCATTACATACACTTATTACAGATGTCATTACCTTGCTATGTTATCAGACTGGGATGTGAGCACTGGTTACCAGGTGTCAGCATTTCTGCAATATAACAGCTAAGCACATCTGCGCACTGGTAAGTGAAGGCTACACGGTGTAAGTGCCCATAGGTTTAACCATACCTTAGCACTGCTTAGCTTTGTGCAAACCCGTGCAAACTCGATTAAAGCTGCTCAAAACTGCCTTAACCACTCTGTATCCAGTAGCCCTTGTTCTGCCCAGCAACAAGATAAACAGCCCTTGCAGGTCTTGAACCCAGGACCCTGTACACTATAATCACAACAGTTAACCACTATGCCATGACAGCTGTGAAGACAGTTGTTGTTTTTACAATACATCTGTCAGCAGACATATTGAATAGCACTGAAGAATTGTTGTGACTTCTACAATTGTATAGTACTTGTTAGTGACATTACTGTTGCATCATATATGTTGTTATATCTAAATATACACATATTGGACGCATACTGCGTGATACACCTGGGAAGGTATACACAACAGTAATGTTTACACATGACAAGTATATGGATATATACATATGTAGATATATGTCTACATGTACATACGCATATATATTCATATATATGTATTTATACACATCTGTATAGTGCATCATATATATGGCCATAAATAGATCTATCTGTATAGATATATGTACATCATATATGTAAATATACATCTATTTATGTTGATAAACAGGTAGATATCTATAACTATATGTGCACATATATCTATATATGTAGATATATATACATATATATATATATATATATGTGTGTATATATCTATATAACTATATATATATATATATATATATATATATATATATATATATATATATATATATATATATATATATATATATATATATATATATATATATATATATATATATATATATATATATATATATATATATATATATATATATATATATATATATATATATATATATATATATATATATATATATATATATATATATATATATATATATATACATACATACACACACACACACACGTATGTTTACCATATGTCCAGAACATGGAGTGGAGTCGTACCTCAGCACCAATAGTCTCAACCTCTTAGTGCACTGGGATGTCGTGTATGTATAGCAGGTATATATGTAGACTGTTGCTACTGTAACAGGGGTTGTCTTACCAGACATGTTGTGTGTGGGAGGTTACAACTGCTATTGACATGGATGCCATCAGTTACTGACAGACATCCTAAGGACATCATAGTACAGTACCACTGATAGCACAGTAATGATCCTGTGGACTACAGCAGAGATATGACCAATATATGTGGACAGTCTGGCACACTCTGGTCAGTCCAGAGGTATACACAGATCCCCTTATTGCAAGACATGTGGACCAAGCCAGACAATGTGGATATTAACAGCCATGTACATGGGTATATCAGGTAAATACTGGACTACATATGCCCACACAGCATTTACACACTCCTGTCTATCCTGACACAACTGGTTGTGCAGAGGTCACATGGCCACATACTATCCAGTAGTTAGTGACATACATCTGTACAGCATCCCACAGCTTTGTCAGAAATGCACAACAGTTATGGTGGCCCAGCAGCAATACATCTTGCAAATATCTGGACATAACATCACACTGGCCAATTACACTAAGCTGCTAGACATGTAAAAAAGCACTGTGCAAACAACAGGCAGACTGCCACAACACTGGCCTACATTTCGTATGGGGGAATACACATGTACCTGCAAATATAGCAGACTCTACAGGCATGTCACAGCACAGAGTAACAGACACCTGTGTGAAAGCGCATACCCACAACCAATGTGAACACAGCCACATATGGTACACAAGCTTAATATTACTCTATATGGACTGTCTGAACAACACTATCCTCATATGTGCCGCACACACACTAACCCTACATATACTGAGTCATGACACAGTGTGGTCCAATGCCTGTCCATGGTATGGGATACGTGTTTGGCCCTACAAACATATGAGCCGATAGGGTACCGTACACTGGAACAGCATGTAACATCAGACAGAACAGGACCAAGAACAATGACATCTACCACAGTCTGTACACAGGCCAAGGTACGTATTTGCAATACACATACTGCCGACAATCACCGTAAGTACACAAACCCCACTACTGTACACACAACCACAGAATGCCCAGGTTATGTCCTCTGAAATAACCCCTACTATACATAACATGTCTAGCAGTCTGATATCGGACTGGACTTATCAGGTATGATGTCAATAAATAATGGTGTAAAGAACATATGCACCTCTTACTGCATGACATATGTACAAAGGTTGACAGACTTGTAGCAGGAGCCACAAAAACTAACTGAGCCAATATTGGCATGTTGCTGTGATACCCTGATACATTTACTGTTGTAACAGGGTTTGTTATGACATGGGGGATATGAAGTCAGTAACTCTCATGGCTGTCACCATGTATTGACTGCAATCCTCAGACTATGCTTCTGGAGTTCTAAGATAAGTGATCTGCGAGTAACACAAGAAACATAAGACTCAAAACACTGGCCAGTATGCAGATAACCCTACAGGTGAGAGTTTACTCAAACACATAACACTGTCATGACAGGTATTAAATTTTGTAGACCAGCCATATCCACACAAACCCTGTTAAACCAACATTACTCCAAATGCAGAAGAGCAACACTTACATTCTGTAGTCATGTCTGGAACATCCCCCTCCTGTTTGTTGGCCTGTCTCCACAGTGTATGTTGTTAGAGGTACATCCCACTACCATCTGTGATGCTGTTTGCCAAACACAGACATGAAGTCCTACTCACAGTGAATGAAAAGGGCCAACACCTACATGATGTTCCTAGTTATAGGAGTGTGCTTCCATGCAATTGGCTATGGGAATGTTACCACAGCTGTTCCACATGCAATCAGCTAGTGGGGGACTGCAGTTCATGCAGAGGCCATCAGCTGATCATGACCATGCCTTACAAAACACAAGCTGCTGCCTAAGCAAAGCAGGTGTACTTCTCCACATCCACCAGAGAGGGAGTGCGACAGATAGAGACAAAGTAAGACAGGGAGGAGGTGGGAGAGTAAAATCTAAGCATGTTTGTGTCACACACTTACCAGTACGGGGTTTCAAACCCCTGCCTATGTATTGCTATCACATGTCTATGCAGTTACTGCATGTGCCACAGAGCTTACATGTTGGGGAGCTGTCCAAAGGTATATTCGATGGTGAGTGACATCTGCAACAGTTATAAATGAGGGCTAAGGTAGGTGTAGTGCACGTGCCTGTCCACACGAACGGGTGTCAAGGTGGACACAGCCACACTCTCTAAGGGACATGCACACATTATCACAGTTGGCAGGGTCAGGATTAGGCTTCCTAACTAGCTAGTTTGCCACAATACAGTAATATGCAGGTATCACATGCACCACAGGGGTTATCAGGATGATATATGTGTCAAGGGTATGCCAAGGTGTATGACATCAGAAGGCATGCTTCAGTAGGCCAATGGGAGGTGTAGTGAGTGTGAATAGTATCCAAATCATTATACTCCACACACACAGACACAGGTTGCCAGTACTGACATGTATGGGTGCATTGCTTCACAGGTGTGTAGTGGCTGACTGTGCCAGAAGGCTGTACAAGGCTAGGTAAAGGGAATATCTTGGCATCAGGCCACATGACAATGGTCTGCAGTGTGGCTCAGGGGTGTAGTGTCTGGATTGGCCCACAAAGGTGGGTATTGTATTCACCATCCAGTCATCTGGGTTACTATTGTGGGTGGCCAGTGCTGTGCAATGCTTGCCATGTATGTGTTCTATAGTCCATGACATGGATGGTGTCTGGGATGTGCACATGTCCCACATGCAAGTTCTGTGACATGTGGAAGTGTACCTGGGGTGTCTAGGGCATGTTGTGTAGACAGCTTATCATCAGATGTGCCATTCCTGGCCTCATGTGGTAAGAACTGGCAATGGACACCAGGTTGACCCTGCACCTATATTGACAGCATGATACAGGTATTCCCTGGTGTCAGTGGCATCTATCCATGCAGGGCATGTGTATAAGGCATGGTATGTCCTTTGTGGGTTACATTTGCTGGCTCTACAGTTGTTGCAGGCGCCCAGTGGGGAACATAGTGAAGGAGCACTGTATGCAATGATTTGCCTATTGATGGGACAGGGCGCCATGCCCTCTGTAGTCCACTGCAATCACACCATGGTTACTATCTGTGGGCAAGATGCAGGGAACTACCAACATAGTGGTTGTTGCCTAGCCAAGTGTGTCTGTGTATGAAACATGGGTGGAGACTGTTCTCTGGGCAATACAAGGGTTGCCTATATTGTTCACCAGGCCATGATGTCACATGTAGGGGTATGGGTTGTCTATCCCAGCCTCTCTGCTGTTTGACATCTGTTATCCTTGCAAGGTGGACATTGTGACATATAATAGGCCCACCATATAAGAAATTTGCAAAACCCGCTCCACAATGAGTCCAGTTATATAGTCACAGCTACCTCCACGCAGGATACGAATGACAAACACACACATACACACACCAAGTCTCACGATTGCCATGTCTGGGATTAGAACTCCTACCTAACTAGCACATCACACTACAGCATAACGCAGTTATAGCACGCATCACGGATATTACTGGGCCACTCCTTCCCCAAAGGTGTATTTCAAAGTGAATGACATCAGCAGGTTTGCCAAAGTAGGGCAATGGAGGTTGTAGTGACTGTGAATAGCTTCAAAAGCATTGATCCCCCCCCCCCCCCACACACACACACACACACACACACACACACACACACACAAACGTTTACACTTACCATGTCTGGGAATAGAACTCCTACCTACCTAACTAGTATATCACACTACAGCATTACGCAGTTATAGGACAAGCCACAGAGATTACTGGGCTTCTCCTTCCCCAAAGGTGTATTTCAAAGTGAATGACATCAGCAGACTTGCCAAAGTAGGGCAATGGAGGTTGTAGTGACTGTGAATGGTCTCAAAAGCATTGATCCCTAAACAGACAAACAAACGCACACACACAAATGTTTACACTTGTCATGTCTGGGAATAAAACTCCTACCTAACTCGTATATCACACTACAGCATTATGCAGTTATAAAACGTGCCACGGAGATTACTGGGCTACTCCTTCCCCAAAGGAGTATTTCAAAGTGAATGGCATCAGCAACCTTGCCAAGGTTGGGCAATGGAAAGTGTAGTTCATAGTTTCATAGGCTGACAGTAGGCTATCAGCCCTAGGGCCTATACATGCCTAGACATGACAATTCCCTGGCTATGTCTTCCCACAATATTTACTACCTGGACCCCTGTCTAGCAGGCCAGCTGACATGATCCCTGGGGATTTCCTATCACCCATCCAATCATCCAGGTTCCTTTTGAAGAGGGCCAAAGAGGCACTCTGCTTGACATGTATGGGCAAGTCTATTCCAGAGTTTGGGGAGTCTCTGGGTCAGGAACACATCCCTCCAACATGTACTATTCATTGCGATGACCAGATTTGGATCCCTGGAGCATGTGGCTGTGAGGGTTTGGAATTCTTTAAGTACAGCATGTCCAACAGCTGTGGGTTTGACATGGCATGGTATGTTAAGCAGCGATCACCTCTGAGACCACAATATGTGACGGAGTACAGCTGGATGATTTTCAGAAGGTCAGCATAGAGCACCTGGTTTAAGCCTTTGATTCATTTCATGAGGTATGTCTGCAGCCTCTCTAGTTGTTGCAGATGTCTTGTGAGGTACATACGTAATGGGCCATTGTAGTCTGTATTATTATATCATACAAACTATATTTATATATATTTTTTATATATTTATATTGGTTGTGGATACATTCAGGTACAATCTGCATATTAAGTTTTTCACTAGGATTATTACTTGTGCAGCTGCTCTATATACTTTTATTATTTATAATATTGATTATTAATAGGTTACCAGACTTAACAGTGTTCTTTTACTATTTAAAATTTTTTAGCTGATGTTGAATTTTTTCAATTAACGCATATTCTGCAACATATGCTTTTTTGTTTCTTATTTTATTTTAGGTTAATTGCATATATATATATACATACATATTCTGCAGAGCGTTTTCATGTTAGCTTTTTAAGTGTGCTTCTTAATGCTTCATATTGAGTTTTTGTAACTTCATTACATCCTTGTAGTAGTGTCTCACTACGTTTTGTTTTAATTGCGCACTCAATATGCATTTTTTATATAATGTTAAGCACTTTATATGTTGTTTTTAAAATTGGGTCCTTTAAACTACTTATTGAATTGATTGTTTAATTAATTAATTGGTTAATAAATTAGTGTCTTAGTCAATTATGTCACTATATAAAGTAAGTCAGTGGGTTTAATCATTATCTGAAGAAGCGTGGTTGTACCCACGCGAAAGCGCTTATCATCCCACTGTTAAATAAAGGTCTGTTTTATTTATTTCATCGCTACAAGCTTCGTTGGATTTATTGCTTGGTTGGAGAAATTGTTTTTGCTATTTCGTGGAGAGATCAGTTTCTGCTTTGTTACAGTCTGTACTGGGTCTACTGAGAGATGACTACAGTGGGACAATGGCCTCCTTTTCCTGGATATAAAGCCCTTAGTGGAAGGTGTGCCAAATAGGTGGGTTTCCTGACTGTTGTGGCGATGTGGTTATCAAAAATGACACCACTGCCCACCTGTGTCTCTAAGTCTGTTATCACTCTTTAGGTGTTTAGTGTACTGTCACCTATGTGGTACTTCACAGGTACATGTCCCTTCCCAAAGGGGATAACTATATATTTCTTGGCATTGGCTTTTGAGGCCATGGCTCAGGCACCAAGCACGTCTTTCTGTAAGGCCCTTCTATAGAATATCCACATCATGTGGGGATTCAATATTGGCTCCCAGTGTGCAGTCTTCTGCAACCTTTGTTTGCCAAAGTCCCTTACTGTTGGACTGTACTTCACAGCAGTAGATACCAAATAAGGGCAGCGCCAGGACTGAACCCTAAGGTACTCCAACTGTTACTTGCTTGGGGCTGGGGTTGGTGTCACCTACATTTACAGTGTGGGTTCTGTCAGTACAGCAGTTGGCAGCCCATTGGGTGATATAGGGATTAATGGCCAGCTTGATACATTTATCTATGATTACAAACTGGGGGATGGTGTCAAAGGCCTTGGCGAGGTCCAGATAGGCTGTGTGAACCACCTTACCCTTGTCCACAGCTCTGGAGATGGATTCACAGTTGTCATTCAGGTTGAGGTGACATGATCGGCCCTTCACAAACACAACCTGGCTGGGGTCCAGTGTTTGCAGATTGCCAATGTCTTTGTTTTAATTTCCATGACAATACATTCCATAGCCTTGCAGATCAGGCACATCATACTGCTGGGACTGTAGCTCCCAGGACCCAGGGTTGAGCCCCCCCCCCCTTGTGGACTGGGATGACTGTAGCTGTGCTCCACACAGTGGGCATGAAGCCTGAGGTGTGGCTATGATTAGACATGGCGTGTAGGTGAGGTGCCAGTTCAGTTTGTAGCTCATGTAGTACACAGCCCGGGATGTTGACTGGTCCCATGGCTGCTGTTGCCATAGCTCTGGAGAGTGTGGTTTTTTTACCTATGTGGCCATTATTACCAAAATCTGGCAATCTTTCCGTGTTGAGATGGATCCTTTGGGGGGGTGGGAGGGGAGTGCAGTTGGCACTGAATCTATCTACCAAGATATTGGCAATATCTCTGGGGGCAGTATATTTAATACCATCCGGCTGTAGCTCAGAGAAGATCTAAGCATTGCCATTTAGATTCCTCACATAGCTATGGAACGGCTTGCAGTTGTCTTTGACATCTTTGGCTGTATTACGTTCGTAACTAGCTTTGGTGGATGTTATGAGGGATCTCTGCTTCTTACTGTAGCTGGTAAGGGAATACTTTGCATCCTGGAAATTCCCCCATTTCTGCAACAGTTTCCTCCTTTTGTTGTACAGTATGTTTATGGCAGGGGGTCACCACAGTGGCTTCCTTTTCTTGGTGGGGAGCGTCTTGGTTCTATATTGGATGGCACGATTCATGTAAGAGTGGTTGTGCTCATACAATGCCTTCATGTATGATTCAGCAGTTGCCCTTTCAGTTCCCATCTGCATGGGTTTCATGACGTTAGTCACATCTGACATGTGTAGCATGACACTGGCTTTGGAGATGTGCGTTACGGAGGTTTCCTTACTGCAGTGTGAAGGAGGGATGCTGATGTTAAGGGTGATTAGTTCATGGTCATACCCGACCACCGATGGGGTGACCACAGGTGTGGAGCATTCATTTCCCATGTTGCTAATGACCAGGTCTAGGATATTTGAGCCCTTGGTGGGACTATGGGTTACTTGATCCTGGGCACTGGGAATTATGACTTCCAAGAACTGTTGGGCACATGTATTGGTACACAAGTAGTTTTACCAGTTGATGGCAGGGTAGTGTAAGTCACCCAGTATTAGGGTGTTTGCTTGTATCATAATATTTCACAGTATGTTTCAAAAGCTGTAGTGGGAATCATGGGGCATGGTGGGGGATCTGTAGCAAGATATACAATTTGGACTGCAGTCTAACCTACTGTTAGTTGCACCGGGGGTATTTCAGACACATTCTGTTGGGCAAGTAATCTGGTGGTGTGAATATCCTAGGTGAATATGGACACTCCTCCACGTTTATTGTTTTGGTCCTGGTGTGGTGAGAACTGTACCTGGTATTGCAGGGATGCTCTCTGGAGCTTTGGATCAGGTCTCTGTTACTGCACAGTTATCAATGTTCTCCATTTTTATGTGTGCGTAGTGACTGTGAATGGCCAAAAAACATTGATCCCCACACACACACACACACACACACACACACACACACACACACACACACACACACAGAGTTTTCACAGTTGCCATGTCTGGGAATAGAACTCCTACCCAACTAGTATAGCACACTACATCATTACGCAGTTATAGCATGCACCATGGAGCTTACTGGGCTACTTCTTCCCCAAAGGTGTATTTCTAAGTGAATAACATCGGCAGCCCTGCCAAAGTAGAGCATTTGAAATTGTAGTGAGTGTGAATGACTTAAAAAGCACTGATCCCTACACGCACACATGGGCATTTGAAATTGTAGTGAGTATGAATGGCCTAAAAAGCATTGATCCCTACACACACACACACACACACACACACACACACACACACACACACACACACACACACACACACACACACACAGTTGCCATGTCTGGAATTAGAACTCCTACCTAACTAGTACATCACACCACAGCATTACGCAGTTATAGGATGCGCCACAGAGATTACTGAGTTTGGGCTACTACTTCCCAAAGGTGTACTTCAAGGTGAAGACATCAGCAGGCTTGCCATAGTAGGGCAATGGGGAGTGCAGTGTGTGCGCATGGACCATAACCCATTCATCTAGAGGCAGACACAACACTCAGGCACACACAGATTTCTACTCCACAGGTACATGTATACAACTGCTAGATGACTACTGACTTGTACAGTCATGTTACAAAATTAGCACAAGCACCACAGACACTACAGTTCTGAGGGATACCAGATGCAAATGTCTACGATGATTGACATTTGCACATCATGTGTTTTTAACCAATTGGATGTGTGCTGGGTGGGACACGCCTCATGATGGGATGCTCTTTGTCACTGTCTGTCACCATCTTCCACACATCTATGTATGTGTAATTTTGGTCTATTACAGTGTGCTGTCCTTGAATATATGTGTGCATTCCTATAAAATGTGTGTGCAAAGCATGACTGGTGTGTACTGAGGAGTGTGTGCACTAACATCTGCGACTGTCAGATATACATGGTCCTCTGTTGTTGCCAGACATAGGTTCATATGAACGTACTAGGCTATCTGCCCGAGGGCATTTATAAGCCTAGCCAGAGTGTGTTGGCTTTCGCTGCCCCATTGATTAATTAACTGATCCTCTGTCAAGCAGAGCCAATAAAGTGATCCCAGGGTTGTACTTTCTGTTACCCATCCACTCGTCAAGGTTTCTCATGAAACATGTTAGTGAGGGACTCTGCCTGATGTAATTTGAAATTTTGTTCCAAACCATGGGGAGTCTCTGTGACAGGAATCTATCCCTCCCTGGGTTTACAAGCATGGGATCCTCAGCCACCACTGTACCAAGGTGCTGAACCACTTACACAGACCCAGCAGACATGGGCTTTATTTCTGTAGTTGTGTGAGCATGCCCAGTATGACCTTTCAGTATTTTGTCTGACATGGCCTTCATGTTTCTAAACGTGGGAGCTTGCCCAGTATGACCTTCTGTACTGAATGTGTGAATCCATTCCAGGTAGATTGTACTCCACTGCAGGCTTTTGTGTTCTACACCTACAGCTAGCAATCTGTTTCTGTGGGATATCTGTAGATAGGTTGACAATATGGGGTCAAAATGGGCAAAGGATAGTGGGTTACTGTAGGTAATTGTGTCTGTGCTGCTTCTGCTACACGGTCTTGGTGTTAGCAGAGATATTCAGACATATGTACTGTTTTACACTGTGATGTTTTATATCATCAAGTACTGTCAGGTATACATATTTGCTTGCAGTGATGCCTGGGGAACGCAGGGTGAATGTAGATGTGTCCAGTATTGTGGTCAGCAGCCTACATATTCTTGCACAATCATGCCATTCTGGATGGGAAGCTGCAGACACTTGCTGCTGGGTCTGTGTAAATGGTTCAGCACCTTGGTACAGTGGTGGCTGAGGATCCCCTGCTTGTACATCCATCAACGTGACAGTATGGCCATATCCTGCTGTGGCCATACCTCACAGCTGTACAGATTCACACAGGTTACCCAGAGGCAGGGGTCATAATTCTGGACATTACCCCTTCACATTGTGGTTTACGAGCAGGTTTGTAGCCACCCATTCTTGTGTTTGCAGCCAGGGACAGTATGTGCACACGGCTGAGTTTCAGACTTCACACACTCCATGCCGCCCATGCTCCTACCCCCCCCTATTATTCTATCCTCTTCCAAACATTATGCAAACATTATCTGATATGTTCCCTATAGTTATCACCTCATCCCAGCAGTAATTTGGTGTTGGTCCACAGTTCATGCAGTAGGACATGGTGGACATGTTACTGGGATTTGTCCACATGGCCTTGCAATTGGGTTCTGTGGACTGTGTTACGTTATTTGGGAGTCCATAACATACATTGGCAGCATGGGTGAGACACAGGCCTTTGGCAAAGGACTGTAGGCCATTTGGTAGTGATGCAGGCCAGCTGTAGCAGGCCATTGCATTCTGCCACTCCTACAGTCCCAGACTGCAATACACTATATTCCCCTGGGGTGACAGGGTAGGTGTGCAAGGTGTTCATGTCAATACTTTCTATCATTATTGATCCAGTGGTGTGGATGCTGGCAGGGTGCTGCTTACAGCTAGGGACACATCTGCATGGGACACCTGTTCTGCATGCTGCATTCTTTAGCTATTGCCATAAAGAGGTGGGGGTCATACTGTACTCATTCCAACAGCAAGGTACCTGTGGGTGACGGTGGGGTGAGCTGGGTGCATGTGTGCTATGGACACTACTTGCATCGGACTCACAGATATGCATGGGGCATTCCACGTATGCTAACTTGTGCAGGGACATCAGCTGTTTTTCAATAAGTCATACCTGTGACGTTTGTGGTCTGCCAGTGGCCAGATGACATTGGTATTCCCTACTACAAGCCCAAATAATGTGTCGCTAACCTGTATGTACAATTCCAAGGGTGTGTCCATTTGACAGTTACATATTATAGGTTCATAGGTTCGTACTAGGCTATCTGCCCTAGGGCATTTATAAGCCTAGCCAGAGTGTGTGTGGCTTTCACCACCCCTTAGGATGACAATACTACGCCCATTTAGGGTTTAGTTTACTGTGCCTCTGTCTAGTAGTGACACAGAGATGACCCCTGGAGTAAACCTACAATCTCCCATCCACTCGTCAAGACTTCTCTTGAATAGAGTTAGTGAGGGGGCTCTGCCTAACATGGACTGGGATTCTGTTCCAGAGTGTAGGGAGCCTCTGGATTATGAATCTGTCCCTCCAGCACGTCCTATTTATTTCTGTGTTGAGGTTTAAGTCTCTTGCTCTCGTGGCTCTGATGGATTTGGATTTTTTGAGGTGGAGCATGTCCATTAATTCCGGATTGGACATGGCCTTGTACGTTAGGCACAGCTCACCTCTGAGTAGGCGATATGTGACTGAATAGAGCTGGAGTTTTTTCAGTCGGGCAGCATATGACATATGTTTAAGACCCTTTATCCTCTTGGTGAGGGACTTTTGGGGTCTTTCAACTGCTGCAGGTGTCGGGTAAGATACATCCCAAATGGGGCATTGTACTCAATCATTGGCCTAATAAGAGATGAGTACAGGGGCACAATGACCTCTCTTGATCTAGATGTGAAACCCTTCATGATAAAGTGGGCAATATAGAAGGGTCTTCCTAACCACTTTGGCAATGTGAGTGTCAAATGAGTGGCTACTGTCAACCTGGGTCCCTAGGTCCCGGATTACCTCTTCCATACTTAATGGATTACCACCTATGTGGTAATTTGTGGGTACCTTGTTTTTCCCAAAGGGTATGACTATACATTTTTTGGCGTTAAGCTTAAGGCCATGGCTCTGGCACCAATTATCCGTTTCTATGAGTCCTCTCTGAAGGATGTTTGTGTCCGCTGGAGTATCAATTATGGTGCCCAGTTTGCAGTCATCTGCGAACTTTGTCAGCCACAATCCTCCTATGTTTGCCTGTACCTTGGAAAAATAAATGCTAAACAAGAGGGGTCCCAGGACTGAGCCCTGTGGGACACCGCTTGTGACTGGCTTAGAGTCTGACATAGCTCCAGCAACTCTGACCCTGTGGGTTCTGTCCTTGAGCCAGTTTGCAACCCATCTCGTGACATATGGGTTTACATTTAAGCTGGTGAGTTTGTCTATGATGCCCGAGTGTGGTATTGTGTCAAAGGCTTTTGCAAGGTCAAGATAGGCTGTGTGAACTGCCTTACCTTCATCAATGGCCTTAGTGACTGTTTCAAAAAAGTCGACCAAGTTCAAAAGGCAGGATCTGCCCTTGACAAAGCCAAATTGGGTAGGTTCCAATGTCTGTAGGTCCCCAATGTCTTTGTTTATGAGTTCCATAATGATCCTCTCCATAGCTTTGCAGACCAGGCTCGTCAAGCTTATGAGGCGGTAATGTCCAGGGTCCGTAGAAGCACCGCCTTTGTGAAGTGGGACCACTGTTGCCGTACGCCACTCTTTGGGTACGTATCCTGTAGTAAGGCTAAGATTAAACAGCAGCCTTATGTTTGGGTTTAGTTCCTCTTGGAGTTCATGTAGCACATAGCCCGGGACCCCGTCCGGTCCCATTGATGCTGTGTTTTTAGCTTTAGAGAGGGCGGCTCTCACCTGGGCATCTGAGATGTTAGGGAGGCTACACTCTGCTGGGATAGTTATTTCTCCTTTTGGGGGGGAGGGGGAGGAGAAATTTGCACTGAACCTATCTGCCAGACTGTTGGCAATGTCAGTGGGTTCAGTGCATTTATTGTCATTTTGGACTAACTCTGAGCATATCTGGGAGTTTCCACCCAGGTTTCTAACATAGCTAAAGAAGGCCTTGTGATTGTCTTTTGTGTCTTTTGTGATTTTTCTCTCAAAGTTGGCCTTGGATGATTTTATGAGTGATCGTAGTTTTTTGCTAGTACTGCTGATCAGAGATGCCTTCCCATTTAGGGATTTTGCTCTGTCATGTAGTAGCTTCCTCCTTCTGTTGTAAAGTTTGTTTATGGCTGGGGTCCACCAGACCGGGCGCCTACCTTTGGGGGAATGGGTCTTGGTTTTATTTGGGATTGCATGATCCATGCATTCTTGAAGGTGCCCATAGAAGGCATTTGCAAAGGATTCAGCAGTGTGGGTTGTGGTTTCCACTGTCCCAGGGACCTTGAAGGATACCACTTCAGTCTTAAGAAGTGTGAAGTTGGCTTTTGAGAAGTTCTTCACTGTGGTCTTTTGTGCAGGGGGTGGGCGGATGTGGATTTCCAGTGAGATTAATTTATGGTCTGATCTTACCAATGAGGGATATACTTCCGTGTGGAGCATTTTGTCCCCATGTTTGTGATGATCAGGTCTAGTATATTGTCTCCTCTTGTGGGAATGGTGACTAGTTGTTCCATCACATTTGAGTTTATGAATTCTAGGAACCTTTGGGCTAGGGTGTTTGGGCTTGAGTAATGTTCCCAGTCTATGTTTGGGTAGTTGAAGTCTCCCAATATGATGGTATTTGGAGAGACATTCATACTCTCCAGTGTCTTCAGGAAGGCTGTGGGGGTTTCCTGAGTTTGAGAGGGTGGTCTGTAGCATGCTACAAATTGTAAGGCAGTTTTGCCTATGGTTAGTTGCACCTGGATGGTCTCCGATGCTTCGTGCGTTGCCACTAACCTGGGGGTGTGGGTATCTTTGATGAATATGGATACTCCCCCTCCTTTTGTGGTTCGGTCCAAGTTTTGGGGCCGGAAAGCATGATACGAGGTAAAACCTGATAGTGCTGGGGTGCTCTCAGGAGCCTTGAACCAGGTTTCAGTCACTGCACAGACATCGATGTTCTCCATACTGAGGAGGGCTTCGAGGGCATGCATCTTGAGGTTTAGACTTCTGGCATTGAGTAGCATTACCCTTATTTTTTTTCCACTTGTGTTTTCTAGGGAGGTAGGTTTGTCATTTGAGCCTTGCCCAAAAAAGGCACTATGGGGGTGGCAAGAGCCTTGGCCAATATCCGGAAGCCCAGGGGTGACAGGTGCAAGCCATCCCTTGCGAAGCAGCGTGGCTTGTCGAGCATGTCATCCCAAGCAGACAGACATTGGATCCCCTTTGAATGACACCAGTAATTAAGCCAACTGTTAAAACTGATCATTTTGTCTTTGTACTGTGGCATCATTCTTGGTGAGGGTAAGATGCTGCTCAGGGTCAGAGTCATACACTGTCTGTCTGTGGTACTCCCCCGTGTACTGCTTGTATGTCTGGGCCCACATTCATGCCATGTCCATCTTTCAGATGGTGACACATATTACTTCCAAACATTTACTATGGCTTACTGCTGGAATGCGTTTGTTTTTGGCACTGCAGTTGTGAGAACTTGGCTCTGTCATTGGCAGTACTGGCCAATGGCCACCAGGGCAAACCTCACCATGCATACATACTGACCACTCTTCACACACTGTACAACACACACAGCCCTGCATATTGTACACATGCTACAATCCTGCTACCTTGGACAGCTTAGGTAATCTGTGCTCCACTGTTATTATTCCTACACATACATGTTACTACATTTCTACATAGGATTGGGGGGGCACACCTGACTTACTACATTTCTACATAGGATTGGGGGGGCACATCTATTACTACATTTCTACATAGGACTGGGGGGGGCACACCTGACACTTGTACATATTTGCTATGACTGTACTGGTATTTCAGGTACTCCATTTAATTCTGTATTCTGACCTATTATGCTGACTAGAGGCATATCAGTGTACAACAGGTCTTAGGTTTGACTGACCTACATTTCAGTTTCTGACTTCTTACCCTTCAGAAACAACATCACACTGCCTGACCTGTTGTAGTCTGTCTGTGTAGGTCTGGGGGGGGGGGATGTTCTCCACAGTAATCAATCAGAGGCCTTAGCACAGCCTTTGTTTGTGTTTGTCTATGCCTGTCCTTCTGGCTGAGACTGTTGTTGGGTATGTGAGCCTCCCTGACTGGCATGTGTGTGTCCTATGGACACACATGTGGCCCAGCACATTTCCTGCAGTGGGTTTTGTCACCTTGTCTAGTACTGGCTACTATGGTGACACCAGTACTTGTTACAAATCTCATGCCATCAACTGCCAGGTCATGTGCGATGCCCAGGGCATTATAATGAATGTGTGTGCTAGCTGCCCTGGAAGCTATCACAACTCCCACATCTGGCATCTGATGCAGCTGTACCAGAAATTTGCCAATGTGGACATCCCTTATGGCCACCTAGTGGGGGATGCTGGTTATGCACTGGAGCTGTGGCTGATTACGCCCATCAGAAATGCACACACATACACAAAGAAGAACTCCATAATGATGCACAAGCACAGACCCGAATCATAGTAGAGCATGTGTTTGGGATGCTCAAGTCACAGGTATACATGATAGGAGTCTACTATCTGCTGGCATCCCATTTAGCCACCCGATTCCCTTGCATGTTCACATTCACACCACAGATACAAGTAACAACACATACTACTCCATTCGGCAGTTGATAGGAAGAGTGACTTACCTTGTGGCTGTGCCAGTATTGAGGATGTTGCTGGAGAGCTGACTATGTTGGATGCATATAGTACACTCCCTATACATGATTAAGCACAGGTAGTGTCATGTTTGGCATCCCTTTTACTGTATGTGCGAGTCAGAGAGAGGCATCATTCCCTGGGTTCCTACCATGTCAGTGTACGTGCTATGCATTGCCTCTTTGCCACAGCCTGGGCATACTGGGCATGCCACCTCCTGCCTACTGGGGCAGACTCAGGTTGTTCCTCCTCCGAGTCACTCTGTGCCTGTGCAGGCCTTGGCAATGGTGGGGGCTGTGTGGCCCTGGCCCGTGCTGTTCCTGCTGCAGCTGTTTCTGCAGGATCATATTGCGTAGCATGGCACATACGATCACAATTTGGGTACATGTAGCTGGTGAGTACTGCAAGGCTCCACCAGATGTGTCCAAGCACTGGAACTGTGACTTGAGTACCCCAAACACATGCTCTACTATGATTCTGGTCTGTGCGTGTGCCTCATTATGGAGTTCTTGTTTGGGTGTGTGTGCATTTCTGATGGGCATAATCATCCACAGCTCCAGTGCGTAACCAGCATCCGCCACTAGGTGGCCGTAAGGGATGTCCCCATTGGCAAATTTCTGGTACAGCTGCATTAGATGCCAGATGTGGGAGTCGTGACAGCTGCCAGGGCAGCCAGCACACATATTCATTATAATGGCCTGGGCATCGCACATGACCTGGCAGTTGATGGAGGGTAAGCCCTTGCGGTTGATGTAGGCCCTACCCCGCTCACCGGGTGGTGCTTTGATGCTTATGTGCATGCAGTCTATAGCACCAACTACTTCAGGGTATTCCACTCTTTGGTGGAAGAGACGCATATTGCTGGCCAATGCCTCATGGCTGTTGTGGAAATGTATGTGCTCACCGGCATGTGCTGACATGGCATCCAGGAATTGGTGGAGTACCCTGGATGCTGATGCCTGTGAGATCCCCATAATATCTCCAGTTGGCCTTTGGAAGGTACCTGTGGCTAGTATTCTTAGGCATACACATACCCTGGTATCCACTGGGATGGGTTCCCCTCTGTTGGTTGTGTGTGCGAGGTGTGGTGGGTACAGCTCAACAAATTGCTGTAGGAGTTCACTGTCCACCCTATAGCGCTCCACTATCTCCAGCTTATGTAGCCCCTGGTAAATTACCCTGGGTCTGTACACTCTTCTCCTTCTCCTCACTGTGGGTTGGTCATTAGCATTCTCATCCTCACCACCCTCAGCCTCTTCCACATGTTGATTTATGATAGCTGCTGCAGCCCCTATCATTTTGTTGCTTTTGTTTGGTAAAATTTCCCCACTTGTGTACACCGGTGGTGTAGAGCTTGTGGGAAAAAACAGAGGGAAAGGTGTTTGCATAGTTTATAGTGGTGTGCTGGGCTGCTGTCTGTGTAATTGGCTGATTCTGATACATTTCACCTGCCAACTATGCTAGTTCTCCTTGATTACCTTCCTACTGCTGTTTTCCCTTCCCATTGCCTTCCTGTTTAAGCCCAGGGGAACACCGCGCAAACACAGTGTTCAGATGTGCACACAGCAGCTATTTCCTGGTTTACTTTTTTTTTTCCTTTAAAACACGGTATTCGGCGCGCACACCCGCTTAGGCAATGTAAAGAGTGCTAGGCAGTCTCAGATATACCCCCTTGCTTAGCTCTGCTAAGCTAAGGGCAAACCCGAGACACAGGGCTCCGATAAGCTTACAGTATGCCTGACACACCCCAAGATAATGTCAGCTAGCTCTTAGTCTTGCACCATGGTCTTCCTGCACTGACACGGTTGGGTGCAGGCTAGCCATGAGGTTGGATCTAGGATTCAGTATAATTCCCCTCATTTGCATAGGATTGCCTGCTAATGCCCAGTTACAAGTCCCATATTGAGCCTTCCCCCTTAGCAAACAGTATTCACTGGCCATGTTGTCTTCTGCCTGCCACTGAATATAATGGCAAAATTGTGATTTTGGATAGAATGCTCATTTCAGGGTTTTTTTTTTATGTTCGGCCCGATCCAGTTTGTGCGCCGCTGCCCTATGCTTAAAAAAAAATTTTAAGTTTTATTTTTTTATTTTTGCAACTGTTTTCCATGCCAATGGCCATATATTTGGCCATTGGCGTGCTTTTCACATTATATACACCCTTTATTTGAGGTTTCATGGCTCCGTTTTGTAGTTTGCAGAACTACCCGAGTACATTTTTGCAGACTACACTAGTCTTGCACGGCCGGCTGCCAGCTTCCTGGATCACAAATTCACCTCATTTCCACGGTTTTCACCTGCAAATGGGCTAATTGGCATACAGGAGCTGTGTCCATGCAGGAATCGTGCAGGAGCATTCGTGCATGTCTCGGGAGCTTATTCCTGGATCGCATGGTGGCCATATTGCTTCCAGCAGCTCCTGCACGCCGTGCAAAGCTTGCTGAATCCTGGGGTGTGTATATATACACATATATATATATATATATATATATATATATATATATATATATATATATATATATATATATTGGATATACAATATTTTTACAGTCTCAGGCTGACAAATTAAACTACAACACATTTGTAGTGCATGAAAAATCCTGACCATTCATTATGAAAAGCTATTTTTATAATTTGTGTTTGTATGAGTATGTGGTCCTGTTAGGGGCAGGCTGGGAACTTTTTACTGTAGTGTTTATTACTTTAATTTTTCAATCATGGACAATGAACAAGGGAAAACAAAACAATGCAGTAAATAAAATTTCAAGCCCACCTGAAAGAAGCATCACCCAAGCAATGAACAAGGGAAAACAAAACAATGCAGTAAATAAAATTTCAAGCCCACCTGAAAGAAGCATCACCCAAGCAAAATTTATGGACGTGACTTAAGTGCTTACCCCCAAATCCAGCTGGAAATTACCTACTTTTCTACAGATACCACAAACCATTATAGAGTAAAGAGAAAAAAACAAACAATTGATCTGACATCCTGCTGATCTTCACTCTGGAAATGAATCTCCTAAGATCCATATGGTGCAAAAGCTGCTTACCTGGATTCTTAGGATAAGATGCAAACATGGATCCTCTGATTGAGACTAATATCAAACTGATCATAGGGAAAAGAGTAAGGATAAAATAGACAAAGCTAATCTATTACTTTTGGGAAATAGTGTAAAGACTGCTTCAAAACATGCAACTCTAAACATCCTCTTAGTAGAAGAATGGTTGTCTTTCATACATTTTAAAAATATAAATAAAATCTGTTTTAAAAAGTGGCTTGGTCATCCTTTCTTGGACAAAATTCAAATCCCCAAGATGAAAAATCTTCTTCTTGTGAGGTATCAAGAGGAGATGTATTAGGAAGAAATTTGTGAGACACAATTGTCATAGGTTCACAAGTTAATACTAAGCTTACATTCAATATGCAGATGACTCTACAATCATCTGCTCCACCACTTCCACCTCCACTCTCTTAAAACTAACTCAGGATGCTTTCTCTTATACCGAACGTTGGATGACAGACAACCACCTATCACACAATGCATCAAAAAATAAAATTATGTTATTTTCCCCTTCAAGAAGCACCATTATAGACAAAAACTCATTCTCCATTACTAGCCAAAACAATACCTCTTTCAAGGTAGCCTCCCATGCAAAGCTTTCTAAGAGTCCTTATTGATGAACAGTTAAAATTCGATACCCACCTACTAATACAAAGAAAACCCACCAGAAACTAGGCATGCTCTACCACCAAAACCGCTATATCACTCCCACTACTAACTAAACTTGTACTCTCCAACACCTTCCTCATTCCTTCTCTCCTATAAGGTGACTCACTTATTACCAACCTTCAATCTTCTCTAAAAACAAAGCTATTTTCCTGTTGTAACAAAATTTCTAAGTTTGCTACTGGCTATAAATCCTCCTCCCACTGCTGCAATGCCCTTCACAAACTAAATTGGCTTGAACATCCCAACCAACTTACCTATATTCAACTTACTCATGCCCATAAACTCATCTTTAATCCCTCCTTTGCCTCCTCCTTCCAAATGCACCTACCCAACAGACTTCTAAGATTCAATAACCAGAATTTGCTTGAACTGCACAAGCCTGCTCGTCCTCCAGGCAAACACCTAATATCCTTTTCCCTAGCTCCCCTCGAACTCCCAGACACCTCTTATTCATACTACAGACAACCAATCTACCTTTAAGACCTTGTTTTATTCCCATCTCAAAACCCTCTGGGAATGTTCCTGCTCTCATCCCACATGACTCGCCTCTTTTCTCCCCATTTCTCACACTCATTTACTTCTTTCTTCTCTTCATCATACAGAGCTTCTCTGACTACTACCATCTTCATTCTTCTCATTTACTCCTACTCTCGCTCCTTTTTCTTATTGTCCCCCCTTCTTACATTCAACACCTCTTATCCCCCATCCTACTTTAACTCTGCTAAGATTTCATGTAAACCTGTAATGCCAACCCTGTTATTTCACATTCTAACAAATTTAACAGGAATATGCGCCCATGGATTTTTCTTATTTTAATTGACGTGTGTCTGTGTGTGTTCAGAAGTTCTGAGGAAGTTCACATATTAAAAGTGGACGAAAGCACTAATTCTAGTGTCTGTGTCCTATGTCATCTAGTATTTGCTACCTTTAAAGTGTTTGGTGTCTTGGTTCTCCAGTAACAAGTCTGCATTGTTACAGTCTGAAGAGTTGTCAGAAGGTGACTGGGGAACAAACTGCTAGTGATTCCAATGCACTATTGGGATGTAAAATTGCAGAGAGATGGTGGGGGGAGAGCACGAAAATAAAAATGGAAGGAGGTAAGACAAACAATTTAAGGGAGTATTTACTGGAAATGTTTATCATTAAATGTGACTGGTATACAGAGTTACACCAGAAGAAATGTAGGTTTACATTGGTTAACAAAACAAGAGGTTATTTTTTTTTTAAATCAACAGAAAGTCAACAGAAAGTACAGCTGTGTAAGTACACCATAATACAGACCTCTCAACTCAATCTATTTTGGAAGGGTGTTCCTATTATCAGGCCTGATTTAGGATGTCCTTGTTTTTAGAGGTATATCCCTATTTTCTGGCTTGATTAACCCCTTCACACAATTTTTCTGAATCCCCCCTCATCACATGTGATTTTTGAAGCTATCAAGTACTCAGAAAACCACACTACATGGCCAGCATACTAGGGTTAACAATTTTTTGACGAAAGAGGACAATTCTTACGTTACTCTTTTTCTGAAGCACAACTAAAGACCTTGTATGGTAGAATTTTGTGATATAGTTCAGTACAGTTCTACTGATTTTACACTCAGTCTTTGTTATTGTACTTAACCATTTTTGTCACTCTCTCTTTTTAAACGTGTTTCTTAGTAGTACCCCACATTCTTACTGGAAGTAGGAAGTGTTATGTGCTATTTTGTATTCAAATATTATGCTAATTAGATGTCCACATTTTTAGTTGGATCTCTCTATTTTTCAAGGGCCTTTGCTCCTACTTTCAATGGCTGCAGGTTGAGAGGTATGCCATAATAGCAGATGCTAGACTACATCACTGCAGCAGTAGCATATAACTATACTGGACATGGGCTGCCAAGAATCTAACGTCCGGTCAGTATACGCAAGTTTATGGATGCCTTCTATGCACACTGTAGGTCTGAGGAAGCTCAAGAGCATGCTGATATACAAGCAGACATACGGGTGCCAAAATTCAGAGCTTTCATGCTTCTCCCTACAAGGAAGGCTGTCATATAGAAGCAATCTGACCAGGCTGCAATTTTAGAGAGCTATGTGTTAGGAGAAAAGGGGGACAGACGTAAAGCAAACTTCACCCAGGCCAAAAATTTGTCTCCAGAAAGGAAGAACAAACAGCAAAAAGATTAGGAAGATGGAAAAAGGACTGCAGTATGAGCTGTTCCGCATTGAACAGAAGAGACTCCCGCTTTGCTATTTTTGACTGGCTTGTACTCCAGTATAACAGTCAATCAAAAATTGTAAAGCAGAGTTCAAGCAACTGGAAACTATATTTACCCAGCATCTACCAATCCCCATGGGTGCCAGCTAACTGGGAACTGAGCTTCCTGTAAATAAATAAATAAAGTCTATCTAAATTAAGTATACTTTTCTCTGCACTAATATAAGATTTGAGTCAGTAAATATTGTGTGTATTTGATTCAGTAAATATTGTGTGTCTCTGTCTATCTGCAGTTAAGTTGTCTGAAGTGTGAAAAAGTGTAGCCATCTGGGCTCACTGAAAGTTGTTAGAATGCTTTGAAATTCCTGTGTTAATGTTAGTGTTAGCCTGGAGGTTTCTAATAGCATTAAAATCTGTGTTGGTTACATTTCTAGTAATCATTTTAATTGAAGTTGCTAGCTACTGAGACGTCTGCATATATCAACTGAACACAAGCTGATTTAAGTATACTTTTCTCTGCACTTATTTAAGATTTGAGTCAGTAAATATTGTGGGTCTTTGATTCAGTAAATATTGTGTGTCTCTGTCTATCTGCAGTTAGTTCCCCACCTGCCCTCCCTGTTTCCTGTTGTGGTGTTAATCTTGGTGGCTTTGGAATTGCCCACCCCGGTGTAAATATGTTTTTGCACACTCCTCCTGGACCCATCTCATTTACTCACTCATCTGAGTACAGTGAGATCATATTTTGATTTCAGATACTCCTACCAGTCCCATCTCCTTTGCGGTGTACAGAGAGAGCACTTGGGAAGGACATTCCCCTATAGTATCTTAATCGGCTCTGTTTCCTCCCTCTCAAAAAAAAAAAAAAAAAAAAAAAAAAAAATTGCACTTCATCTGCTTTACTGTATTTGTATTTCTTCCTACTTAATTACATTATTTTGCTTTTGCCTCTTATTAAAAGTACTCAGTTGAATTTATTCTGCTGCCTTTATTACTGCTTGTTAGTAGCCTGATTAAATTCTAACTGTTATTCTAAGGCCCTTGGTTTAAGCACTTGGGCTTCAAACCAGTTGTTTTACATTAAGAAAGTTTGTGGTCTGCACTGTTGTGGCAGGACAGGTAGCGTACATCCTTCTAAGTTGGGAACTGCTGATTGAAGGTTCAGTGTCTGTTATTCTACTTGGGCTTCAGGCCAGTTATTTTACATTAAGAAGGTTTGTGGTCTGCACTCTTGTGGGAGGAGAGGCTATATCCTGCCCTTCTGAGCTGGGAATTTCTGGTTAAAGGCTTATTGTGCATGCTTACTTGAACTGTTTCTTTATGAAATGCCTTGTTTTCTGTAGCATAGACTAGATTCAGGCCGGCTGGATCTAGCTTTGTTTGTATAACTTGTGCACTGATCCAGGCCGTCTTTTTTGGAGAAGATTTCTCTGTACCCTAGTGGCAGGACTGTGCAGTTAGAACCTGTCTGATTGAAGACTGCTGGAACAGGGCTCAGATTTGAGCTTTTTAACTGGTTAATTGGGTAAAGTGTTGTTTTGATTGTATCTGCTCTATTTTTCTGAAAAAAAAATATTTATATACATACTTGTTTCCCACCTTTCTTAACTAGTATAGTCCAGTTTTCAGGTCACTGCTGAATCCAGGGCTGTGTTACAAGTTTCTGTGTTGCCCATACCGTACTTGGATAGAAGGAAGTTTCTCTGTTCACCTGTGAGAGAGGGGAGCTTTGAGTAGCCTAACTGTCCCTGGAGGATTGGTTTCAGCCCAGAAGTTAGAAGTTTATTGGCCATTTTGGGCTAATTTCTTTCTCTTTCACTTCCCTGCTATAAAAACTGCATTTGCACAGTTTTTGCTCTTGTATTCTGCTCAGCAAGTGCCTTCCAGGTGTTCTGCAGAGTCTACAGCAGCAGAGAGACAAAAGAGAGTTTGGAGTGATTAAGTATCATTTTTCTGCTTTTCTTACTGTCTTAACTAATTCTGCCTAAAACACCATTTTTTTTTAGCGTTTCTGTGATTTAAAACGTTTGTTATTGCTACATATTGTACATATTTGCTGCCCACACTTGAATTAAGTCATTTTTGTGTTTAAATAATCTGTTTAACTGTTGTAGGCTACACACTAAAGTGCAATAGCCTTTTCTGTGCATTTAAAATGGTGTTTTGATTGTATCTGCTCTATTTTCTGAAAAAAAAAAAAAAAAAAAAAAATATATATATATATATATATATATATATATATATATATATATATATACTTGTTTCCCGCCTTTCTGAACTAGTATAGTCCAGTTTTCAGGTTATTGCTGAATCCAGGGCTGTGTTACAAGTTTCTGTGTTGCCCATACCTTACTTGGATAGAAGGAAGTTTCTCTGTTCACCTGTGAGACAGGGGAGCTTTGAGCAGCCTATCTGTCCCTGGAGGAGTGGTTTCAGCCTGGAGGTTAGTAGTTTATTGGCCATTTTGGGCTAATTTCTATCTCTTTCACTTCCCCTGCTATAAAAACCGCATTTGCGCAGTTTTTCGCTTGTACTCCGCTCAGCAAGTGCCTTCCAGGTGTTCTGCAGAGTCTACAGCAGCAGAGAGACAAAAGAGTGGCTTTGGAGTGATTAAGTATAATTTTTCTGCTTTTCTTGCAGTCTTAACTAATTCCGCCTAAAACGCCAGTTTTTTTTAGTGAATCTGTGATTTAAAAAGTTTGTTATTGCTACATATTGTACTTATTTGTTGCCCACACTTGAATTAAGCCATTTTTGTGTTTAAATAATCTGTTTAACTGTTACAGGCTACACACTAAAGTGCGATAGCCTTTTCTGTGCATTTAAAGTGTTGTTTTGATTGTATCTACTCTATTTTCTGAAAAACAATATATATATATATATATATATATATATATATATATATATATATATACTTGTTACTTGCCTTTCTGAACTAGTATAGTCCAGTTATCAGGTTATTGCTGAATCCAGGGCTGAGTTAGAAGTTAATGTATTGCCCATACCTTACTTGGATAGAAGGAAGTTTCTCTGTTCACCTGTGAGAGAGGGGAGCTTTGAGCAGCCTATCTGTCCCTGGAGGAGTGGTTTCAGCCCAGACGTTAGTAGTTTATTGGCCATGTTAGGCTCATTTTGATTGTATCTGCTCTATTTTCTGAAAAAAAAATATGTATATACTTTTTCCCGCATTTCTGAACAAGTACAGTCCAGTTTTCAGGTTATTGCTGAATCCAGGGCTGTGTTACAAGTTTCTGTGTTGCCCATACCTTACTTGGATAGAAGGAAGTTTCTCTGTTCACCTGTGAGACAGGGGAGCTTTGAGCAGCCTATCTGTCCCTGGAGGAGTGGTTTCAGCCCAGAAGTTAGTAGTTTATCGGCCATTTTGGGCTAATTTCTATCTCTTTCACTTCCCTGCTATAAAAACCACATTTGTGATGTTTTGCGCACCGGGTAGCGCCGTTTAGCTAGAGTTAAACTATTCACGGCTCCACGAAATCGACTCTTCAATTTTTCCCTTGGAACTAGACAAACCTTCAACTTTAGCACTCAAACCATTCATTTCACAGTCAAGCACTTGCTTAAAACTCACAGCAAGCACTAATTAACCGTAGCACTAGACCCCCCTATACTGTCCAGAAGGACAAGGCTCTCTATTCGTCCTCACCAGCCAATCAGAAAAACAGCGTACTCGACCTACTCAGGCAAGTCCAAAGGGCAGTTTCCGGTGTACTCTCCAGTCCAACTGGTGAATGTGAGCATTTTGAGGCAATGTTACAACTGCCTCATGTACATAGACAACCCTCTCCTCCTACCACCAAACACTAATATATGCGAGAGATGCAATTATACAGCCAAACTGGAAGCAAAGTTCTCTCAACCCAAGACTGGAACTGACAGTCAAGAGGAGAAGGGTAATACTTGCAACACACCACCAGTCTCACACAGACCTAATAAACCAACACCGGCAAATAACACACATGAATACATGAAAACATACTCGGAGGCTCTAAATAAAAATCTGCAAAAGCAACAGAGACATCCAAAGCAGACATCCATGCAACCTCCACATCCCATCACCAACCATGAAACGCATACTTCACATAATCAGTGTGCCACGCAATCACAGCCCTTAACGCAAAATAGCATACTCAACACACTAGTAATATGCAACTCTATAGTCAGGCACACTGATGTCCCACTAACTAGGCTGGACAAGGAGAAAGTTACAGTTAGCTGCCTGTTGGGTGCCAGGATCCGCCACATAACACAAGCACTCAGGTCACTCCAGAACAAGTACAAATACGACTCTTGTCATTGTCCATGTTGGGGTGAATGACCTGAGATGTACCTCCCTGGACTACATGAAAAGAGACATGGAAGAGCTCTCTGATCATGTAGCCCAGGCCGGTATGACCCTGACCCTGAGTAGCATCTTGCCCTCACCAAGAATGATGCCACAGTATAAAGAAAAAATTATCAATTTCAACAATTGGCTAAGTTTCTGGAGTCATTCAAAGGGGATCCAGTATCTGTCCGCCTGGGATGACATGCTCGACAAGCCACGTTGCTTCACAAAAGATGGCTTGCACCTGTCACCCTTAAGCTTTCGAATACTGGCCAAGGCTCTTGCCGCCCCCATAGTGCCTTTTTTAGGCAAGGCTCAAAGACAAACCCACCACCATAAATAGCAGAAGTAATCAAAAATTGAGGGTAATGCTACTCAATGCCAGAAGTCTAAACCTCAAAATGTACGCACTCGAGACACTCCTCAGTATGGAGAACATTGACATCTGTGAAGTAACAGAAACCTGGTTTAAGGCTCCTGAGAGCACCCCAGCACTACTAGGCTATAACTCATACTATACCTTTTGGCCACAGAACCAGGACTGAAACACAAAAGGTGGGGGTGTGTATCCATATTCATCAAGGATACCACATCTCCAGGTTAGTGGCGCAGCACAATGCATCAGAGATCATTCATGTGCAACTAACAGGTAAAACTGCAATCCAAATTGTAGCTTGCTACAGATCACCCACTATGGCCCAGGACCCCCATTCCGCATTTCTGGAGACACTGGGAAATATGAAGGTCCTACCAAACACCCTAATACTGGGTGATTTCAATTACCCAAACATAAACTGGGAGAACTACTCAAGTACTGACTCCCTTGCCCAACGCTTCCTAGAATTTATAAACTTGAACGCCCTGGATCAACTGGTCAACACCTCCACCAGAGGGAACAACATATTGGACCTAGTCATCACCAACATGGGTGACCGGTGTTCCAGACCGGAGGTCAACCCCTCGCTGGTTAGATCAGAACATAGACTAATCACTCTGGATATCTACATTCCACCCCCATTCCCAATCAAGGAAACCACTGTGAAAAAACATTTCAAAAGCAAACTTCACGTTACTTAAGACCGAGGTGGAAAGGTTCACAGCCTCCAGGCTAAAGAACAATGTTGTCCAAGCTGCTGAAACCTTTACAAAAGCACTCTATGAGCATCTGCAGGAATGCATGGATTGTGCTATCCCAAGTAAAACCAAGACTCACTCCTCTAAGAAAAGGAAACCAGTCTGGTGGACCCCTGCCATAAACAAGCTATACAACAGAAGGAGGGAAACCCCCAAGAAGGCAATTAGTACTTGAGTAAATAAAAAAGGTGGTGGCTCTGCTCTAATCTACTCTAACCTTCTTTCCTTAATCCCTCTTCAAATCCCAACTCCACAATTCAAAAATACTGAACTAACAGCAAGTCTCCTACAAATGAATAAACATAAGATTATCTACATTATTTCCTTATATATCTCCCCAGGTGACAACATCTCTACCCTTGAAAATATTCTTTATTGGGCCTCAACTGAAATAAAGTATGAAACTTACATTCTAGGCGACGTTAACATTGATTGGAATAAAATCAACACTTCCTCTCCCTCCCTATCCATTAACCTCTACAACTTCACCCAAGTAATCCACTCAACCACCTGTCCTAATAAAATTCATCCCCCAGGATCCATCATAGACTGAATCCTAGTCACCCATCCAAACAAAATAATTCACTCTGGCACTATCCCAGACACCTTTAGTGACCATCTCCCTGCCTTCATTCATCACTCAGCTAACTCCACTCAATATCAACACCATTACATTCCCACTTGCAAACTTTGCAACTTCAACCCCACAACTTTCTCAAATATTTTTAAGCAAATGAATTGGCAAATCCTAAATACTCTTCCCCTTGACAAAGCTTTAGAACATTTCAACTCTGTCTTCCTAAATACTCAACTCCCTAGCCCCTCTAAGAAACAAACGAGTTAAAGCTAATACTGCTCCATGGCTGTCCAAAGAAACAAACCAAATCATACACCAGAGGGACAAATCCTGGAAGCTTTACCAGAAGAATAAAATGCCTACTACCTTGCTTCAATACACCCAACTCCGCAACCACGTAAAAAAACTAATCACCATGGACAAAATAAAACTACTACAATAAGCTACAGTCCAACAATAATAAAAACCCTAAACAATTCTGGAAATCAGATAATTCCCTTCTCCATCCAGGCTCCAGGAATAATCCCTGCCCTGACCCAAGTATAACTGATGTTGAACTAAGCTCACATTTCAACTCATTCTTTACAAAATCCATAGCTAACCTAATCAAAACTTTCCCAAACAACAATCCACATAACTCTCATTCTTCACCACCCAACAACCCTAATAACTGTCCCCTCAATTTCCAGCTCAAACCAGTTTCAACCAATATTATAAAAAGACTCATATCCAAACTAAAGCCATGCTCCAATGCCCCTGACAACATACCCTCCACCTTCCTCAAATGTGCTGCTGATGGTATTGCTCTCCCAGTCAGTATCTTAATAAATAGATCCTTAAAAGAATCATATGTGCCCAAACTCTGGTGCTCAGCCTACATTCTTCCTCTTCATAAAGGAGGCAAAAACACCAATATTTCCAATTTCCGCCCCATTGCCCTACTCTCTCCAATCTCCAAAATTCTAGAAAAATGTGTCCACCACCAACTTATGCCTTTCTTAACCCAGAATCAACTCCTAACACCCACCCAACATGGCTTCCACCCTAGCCATAGCACCATAACTGCCCGACTCCCCTTTCTAGAAACAGTCAATCGAGCCCAAGATTCTGGACTCCTAGTATCCACAGTACTCCTAGATCTCTCTAAAGCATTTGACACCATTTCCCACAAACACCTTCTCTATCGTCTCGCCAAGTCTCTTCCCTAATACATTATCCTGGTTCTCCAGTTACTTATCAGATAGCTCTCAAGCCGTCAGATGGAAGAACTCTACCTCTTCCTTCTTACCAACACCCACCGGCGTACCAGGGGTCCATCCTCGGACCCATGCTTTTCAACATCTTCATTAATAACCTTCACACTGTCATCCCTGACACAACTGTTATCAAATACGCAGATGACTCAACTTTGGTCTGTGCTGCCTCCAACCTTCCTGAACTACTGACTAAAACCCAAACTGCATTTTCTACCACTGAGAACTGGATGCACCAAAACCATCTCTCTCAACTCAAATAAATCAAAAATACTACTTTTCCCTCCCTCCAGGGCTTTCTCTTATGACAAAAATGCTTTCAAAGTCCTTAACCAAACCAACTGCGCTACAGAAGTGGTCCCTTTTGTAAAACTTCTTGGCATTACCATAGACGAACACCTTAAATTCGATATCCACATTCAACAAAACAAAGAAAACCCACCAAAAATTAGGTATGCTCTATAGGAATAACCTCTTTCTCTCCAACTCCTCAAGGCATACCTTGGCAACTACCTACCTTCTACCATCTGTACTATATGGAGCCCCTCTTCTAACGAATCTGACTTCTTCCAACGCCTCCAAACTTGAAAATTGCTATAATAAGGTCTCTAAATTTGCAACTAAATCCAAAACCTCCACTCATCACTGCTTTACCCTACAATCTCTGAACTAGTTAGAACACTCTCTAACCACCTAGACTATCTACAACTAACCCCCGCTCACAAATTAATATTTCACCCAGATAAATGCCCAGCCTTAACAAACATCCTTCCCCCATGCATTCCAAATAGATCTCTGAGACTGAGATCCGAACACCAAAATGTAATTTCTATCCACATACCCAAATGACCTGCTGGCCAGCTTCTCCTCTCTTTCTCTCTAGGCAAGAAATGGAACTCTCTCCCTCCTTCACTTAGGACTATACCAAACTCAGAAACCTTCAAGACCCAACTTTTCTCATACCTGTCATCCAAATGGAAATGTTCCTGCTTACACCCTACCTAAATTCAAGGGAATTCCCCAATAAGTTCTTCATACTCCTTGCTCCTCTCTTTCCTCTAACTTATATTTCTATTCACCTACAAGAGACTCAAGCTCTCAGTCACTGATTAAGCAATCTCTCACTTGATTCCAAGTATGCATATATTGTAAATATCAAAGTATTTCTATTGACTGCACAGCAAGTATTTACCTTACTTAATTAGAACAACTGCATGCAAACTGTCTCCCCCCTACTAGTATAATAACACAAGAACTTTAGATCTTTTATTTTAAAGACAGTTGATTATGCTGCTCTGAATGGAAACACCTGTAAACTTTGTTCTCTAATATCTGTTAACTTTGTTGTATGATGTACATTTTATGCATTTGCATTTCCTTACTGTATGAATATTATACATGTATTATACCTTTAAAATTATGTAACTCAACTGAAAATAAATAAAAATCCCTGATCAGTATCAGCAAGAAACTATGATCCCTCATTAAATCATCCAAAGCTAGTTCGAAAGAAAAATTGCCAGTGACTCCAAATATAAACACAAAGCGTTCTTTAGCTATGTCAAGAACCTAAGTGGAAACTCTCAGATCTGCTCTGAGTTAGTGCAGAATGGGACAAAATACACTGAAAACACGAAATAGTCTGTGCTAGGCACTCCAATGAAACCCAGAAACCAGTAAAACACAGTGCCTTCGACCAGGAATAACTCCTCAGACCAAATGGAGAAACTTTTATTCACAAAAACGCCATAAACGCTGCTTCACACAATTACGTTTTCGTCCCATCAGGACTTCATCAGACAAAATTTTAGTACAAACAACTCTATTAAATACCCTTAACATGTCAAATTAGTTAAAAATGAACCAATAAAAACACATACTTCAGTTCAAATTCACCAAATCAAATTGAATATATTCATTCATGAATATTCATTAGTTCAGATTTGTAAAAAGTGCATTAGTGCTTATAAAAACATTACCTACCTAAAATCTCTTTTGTTAACCAATAAATATTTAAAATACCTGTGTGTGTTTGTAAAATGTTTTAAAATCAATTAATCTGTACATAATAATGTTTCAAAAATGTGTATAAAAAGTTCATTCATTCTAACACCATTGATGTCATTTTAGTGTTACTTTAGTGTTTTACCCCCTCTAGTGACCTTTTGCTATTATTACAATTAAATTTTATTTGACTTTAACCTTAATAAGGACACTATGGATAAGTAGTCGTTCAAGCCTGGTTCCTTTCCTGCTTCCAAGCTAACCTGCCACCACAATTCTTTACTTTCAAGGATGTCTTCCCATGGGCCTCCTCTAGTGTCCACTTTAATTTGCTCCAATACTAAAAACCTAAAACTATATCCATTGCATGTCTTACTGTGTTTAAAAAGAGCATTAGTTTCCTTGCCTCTGCTAATGTCATATGTATGCTCATAAATTCTTTTTTTCAGACTTCTTTCTGTCTTCCCTATATAAAAACATTGACATTTTTCACATACCACTAAATATACCACTCTATTGGAATCACAATTATAGAAACCCTTGCTTATAATTTTTCTTAATTTAATTCTTTAATTTTAATTTCAAAATACACTGAACCAACTGATATTGCCAACATTCTGGCAGACAGGTTTAGTGCAAACTTCACCCCCCTCTCACCCCCTAAAGGGCCCATAACCATACCAGAAGAATGTAGGGCCCAGTCAATCACCGACACACAGGTTAAAACAGCCCTATCTAAAGCCAAAAACACAGCTTCAATGGGACCAGACGGTGTCCCAGGCTGTGTCTTACATGAGCTTCAAAATGAATTAACCCCTCACCTAAACACACTGCTCAAACTCAGCTTCTCTACAGGCTACGTACCCACAGAGTGGCACACAGCAACAGTTATCCCGCTCCACAAAGGTGGAGCCACAACGGACCCCGGGAACTATCGACCTGTGAGCCTGACTAGCCTGGTCTGCAATGCTATGGAACGCATCATCATGGAACTCATTAACAGAGACACTGGGAGCCTCCAAACCTTGGACCCTACTCAGTTTGGTCATGTCTCCTAAACCTGGTTGACTTCTTTGAGCCAGTTACCAAGGCATTAGACGAGGGAAAGGAGGTCCACACAGCCTACCTAGACCTCGCAAAGGCTTTCAACACCATTCCCCATTCTAGTATTATAGACAAGCTCACCAGCTTGAACATAAACCCAACGTCACGAGATGGGTTGCCAATTGGCTCATGGATAGAACCAACATGGTGAGATTTGCAGGCTCTACGTCCGACTCTAAACCGGTTACAAGTGGCGTCCCCCAGGGCTCAGTCCTAGGACCCCTCCTGTTCATTATATACTTCTCAGAGATACAGGCAAGCTTAGGAGGACTATGGCTGACCAAGTTCGCAGACGACAGCAAACTAGGGGCCATAACTGATTCTCCGGCTGATACAGACACCCTCCAGATGGGTCTCACTGAGAAGGATACCTGGTGTCAAAATCATGGCCTCAAGCTAAATGACAAAAAGTGCATAGTCATCCCCTTTGGAAAAAACAAAGTACCCGCGAACTACCACATAGGTGGTAGTCCCCTAAATACAGAAAATGTAATAAGGGATCTGGGGACCCAAGTAGACAGTAATCTCTCCTTTGATAATCATATTTCCAAGGTGGTTAGAAAATCCTTCTATATGGCCCACCTAATCACAAAAGGGTTCGCATCTAGAACAAAAGAGGTTATTGTGCCTCTCTACTCATCACTCATTAGACCCATCATAGAATAAAACACCCCATTTGGGATGTACCTTACAAGACACCTGCAACAGCTGGAAAGGCCACAAAAGTACCTCACCAAGAGGATTACTAGCCTCAAACAGATGCCCTATGCAGCCCGACTCAAGAAACTCTTCTTTGGTTGGTACTTGGTTGCATACCACTTACTCAGAGGTGATCTCTGCCTGACATACAAGGCCGTGTCCAACCCGGAATTGATGGACATGCTCCACCTAAAAAAAAAAAAAAAATCCCAGAGAGCCACACGCTCTAGAGATATATAAACCTCACCACAACGATAAATAAGACATGCTGGAGGGATAGACTCCTATCCCAGAGACTCCCCATGCTTTGGAAGAGGATTCCAATATACATCGGGCAGAGCCCCTCACTAACACTCTTCAAGAGAAACCTTGACAGGTGGATGGGAAACAGAAAATTTACCCCGGGGATCACTGCAGTGACTCTGCTGGACAGTGGCGCAGGGAACTAATGGCTCTGCTGGACAGAGGCACAGGAAACTAATTTAAGGGGGTGGCGAAAGCCAACACATTCTGGCTAGGCTTATAAATGCCCTTGGGCAGATAGTCTAGTACTTACTTATGAACCTATAAATGGGTATATCTAGTTCAGGTTTCAATGTTCACTCTTTTTGAGTACTAGGAATATCCTTGAATAAAATCCTTTACTCTCTTAAGACTTTGGAATGGGTTGTATGATACCTTAACATAAAAAAAAAAGGAAAGGAAGAAGTAGATGAGCTTGATTCTCTGTATGAGGAAGAATTCCAAAGTTTAGGGAAAGAGAGTCACAATGCCACATAAATTAGTTCTGGACTATTTCTAGTACTCATGAATCTGCTTTGATTAATTTCTAAAGAAGGAAATACAGAGAATGACTGCCTGCAAGACGTAGAAGATGGCAAGGTTGGGAAGGAGATGGGGGAGGTTGAAGAAAAAAAAAAAAAAACAGTCATGCATTTTTCTCGGTCTGTGTTTGAAGATGAACTCCACCTCCTTTTTTCTTTTTTATCTACTTGCCACTTTTTCTTGTTCTATTGTTTCCCAGACTTCTTTTGGGGTTGTTTAAATTACTTCCTAAAAAAGGACCCATGACTGAATGGATAATTCCTGTTGCACTTTGGGATGGATTATTGAAAAATCTGCTTGACTCCTTGGATAAGTTTCCCCCTTCATCAATTTTTTTTTTAAATCTCAAAGAACTCCAGTTATATTCAGCTGCTTACCGCTTGCTCAGAGGTGACCTGTGCCTGACATACAAGGCCATGTCAAACCCAGACTTGATGAACATGCTTCATCTCAAAAAATCTAGATCCCTCAGAGCCACAAAGGCGGGAGACTTAAACCTCGACACGGTTATTAATAGGATGTGCTGGAGGGATAGATTCATCACCCAAAGACTCCCTATGCTGTGGAACAAAATCCCGGTTTATGTGAGGCAGAGCACCTCGCTGGCCTTGTTCAAGAGGAATCTTGACCAATGGATGGGAGATCGCAGATACACCCCAGGGGTTACCTCAGTGTCACTGCTCGACAGAGGCACAGCAAAATAATGGGCATAGTTTCTCCAAACCAAAGGGGTGGCGTAAGCCACAAAACTATGGGCTAGGCTTGTAAATGCCCTCGGGCAGATAGCCTAGTATGAACCTATGAACCTATGAGCTGAAGAGGCACCAAATATAGTGTTAAGTATCTGGGCCTGGCATCTTCAGGAAGATTTTGTAATACAAGCCACACTTTTGCACTTGTGACCTGTGTGGTGACACTACTTTGCTCTGTTCCATCTGCATGTTTTAATTTGTTCTGGGATATTAGTCTTGCATTCTAATTAGGAGTTATGGGAAAATTGTCTTTCTGCACTTCTATTTCCACAAGTAGAATTACTTGCAAAAGCTTTCTGTTTGTATTTTAAATCCAGCTGTGCCAAAGTCTTACAGTTTAATTCACAGCTGTGGTAGAACAGCTTACTCCCACTACCACATTTGTGCCTTAATCATTAGTCCATTATTTTTTCCAGTGTTAATGGTAAATGTTTGCATAGTCTGGTGCCTTAAACTGTAGAAGTTCAATAGTGAGAGAATTACCTGTTTGCATTCTGTGTCTGCCCCATCCCCCACTAGCAAATTAAGGTGAAGTTTCTGAAACCGCTCCAATACTACCTTTATTTGATTAACAGCCTCTGTAGCTAGTCTGCTTATTCCTTGAAAATTTTCCAGCCCCTCCCACCCTTCTGCTACTGTTTTATACAGCTGTCTTACTGCACTCCACCCCTTATGATTATCTGATTTCCAAAGTCTTGCACTCCCCTCTTTCATTGCTATTGACTGTTGTATAAGCTATTTATGTACTTTTCCTACCCACTGTTTTCCATAGACCCATGATACGGAGTTCCCACCCAGCACACCAGTATTGTTCTTGTGTACACTTACTTAACTACATGCTTTCTCCTGCTCATTTTCTAGGAGCTTAGCAAAGCTTGAAGTCCTAGCCTGCATTCCAGAAGTGTTTTACTTGTAACCAGTGCCAACCAGGCAGAGTTAAGTACCTCTGATTGCTAAATCGCACTTAAGTTATTTATTTATTTATTTCAGTTTGATTACCGGGGAAGTCCACTGGGCTATTGGGCCCGTTTTCAGTGGAGGCCCGGGGAGAAAAGCTCCAAAACAAACAAACAAATGAATACATTTATATATACAGATTACAAAAATAATTTCAAAGTACATGCAAATCCATGTTCAAATTCTGGATTACAATGATAATTCCAGTAAACAAGTAAAGTCTTAGTCACTCTAAGAAACAAGTATCAGGTGGTTGTAACAGAAGAAACACAACAATTCCACTTTTGTTTTGAGAGAGAGGCAAAACTTGGGATAATACTGTTTTATTGTGCTGTTCACTAAGCATAGTGCATTATAGAAAGGAGAATAGGCGCAGAATAGAAGGAGGTTAGTCTGGGGCATATGAATAGAAAGTTTAGGTATTAAAGGCAGAGGAGTGCAGTTGCAAATTCTGTTATGAAATAGGTAGGAATGAAGCAGAGTTTTGAAGTTGTTTAGGTTGGTACTGGTCCTAAGTGACAAGGGCAGGGCATTCCATTTCTTAGCAAGTGTAAAGGATAAGAGAAGCTGGCCAGCAGGGCGTTGGGGTTTTTGAACTGCGATCAGGTTGTGTTGTGAAGACCTAAGTGGTCGAGAGGGGGTATAAGGGAGCAGGATATTTGTAAGGGCTGGGCAGTTTGAAGGGTATAGTAGTAGCTTGAAGGCTGTGGTGAGTTGGAGGAGATTAAGTTGATTAGGAAGTTCGAGCCAGTTTAGGGTGAGAAGGGAGGAGCAGTGATGAGAAGAGGATTTGGCATTAGTGGCAAATCTGGCGATTCTGTTGTAGCACAGCTCAAGTTTGGATGTAAGAGGATGAGAGATTAGTTGGCAGGGGGCACCATATAGGAGGGAAGGAAGGAGGAAGGTAGAAGCAAGGGTTAGTCTAGAGTGAGGAGAGAGGAAGTGGTTGTTTCTATACAAAAGACCTAGTTTTATGTGAGTTTTTTATATTCAGTTGGATATGTGTATATATGGGCAGTTTGAAGGGTATAGTAGTAGCTTGAAGGCTGTGGTGAGTTGGAGGAGATTAAGTTGATTAGGAAGTTCGAGCCAGTTTAGGGTGAGAAGGGAGGAGCAGTGATGAGAAGAGGATTTGGCATTAGTGGCAAATCTGGCGATTCTGTTGTAGCACAGCTCAAGTTTGGATGTAAGAGGATGAGAGATTAGTTGGCAGGGGGCACCATATAGGAGGGAAGGAAGGAGGAAGGTAGAAGCAAGGGTTAGTCTAGAGTGAGGAGAGAGGAAGTGGTTGTTTCTATACAAAAGACCTAGTTTTATGTGAGTTTTTTATATTCAGTTGGATATGTGTATTAAATTTTAGTTGATCGTCGATAGTGACACCAAGAAGTTTGGAGGAGGATACGATTTCGATAGAGGAGTTATTAAGGCTAGTGATTAGAAATGACTGTTTGTCGAGAGAGGAGGATTTAGAGGGAGAGAAAAGGAGTATCTTAGTTTTGTTGGCATTTAGGGAGAGGTGGTTTTGTAGCATCCACTTTTCAGTGGTAGAGAAGGCACTTTGGGTTAGGGCTTGGAGGTCTGTTAGGTTAAAGGCAGAGCAGATTAACGTTGAATCATCAGCGTATTGAACAATTTTAGTGTTGGGGATGGCCTTGTAGAAGTCATTTATGAAGATATTAAATAGTAGTGGACAGAGTATGGAACCTTGAGGTACTCCGGTAGGAGTAGCAAGAAAAGAGGAGGTAGCTTGGCCCCATTTCACTGCTTGAGATCTGTTAGAGAGGTAGCTGGAAAACCAGGAAAGGGATTGTGGGGAAAGGTTGAGATTTGATAAGTGGTTTAGGAGGTGTGTATGTGAGATGGTATCAAAAGCTTTGGATAAATCTAGAAGGACAGTAGATATTATATTACCAGTGTCACGGGCAGAGTTAACTGAGTGTAGGAAGGAGAGAAGGGCAGTGTTAGTACTATGTCCAGGGCGAAAGCCGTGTTGGGTAGGAGAGAGAAGCTGGTGCTTGGTGAGGAAAGGCAGGAGTTGTAGGTGGATACATTTTTCTAGGATTTTAGATATAGGGGAGAGAATGGCAATAGGGCGGAAGTTTGTGACTGAACAGTTTTTGCCACCTTTGTGGAGAGGTAGAATGCAAGCATAACGCCAAAGTTTAGGTACGTAAGATTCAAGTAAAGACCTGTTGATTAGGATGTTGATGGGAAGAGCAACAGCGTCGTAGGCAATTTTTAGGAAGGCAGACGGGATGTTATCTGGGGCATTAGAGCAGGGCTTTAATTTAAGAAGGAGTTTTTTTATTTGGTTGATAGATACAGGTTTTAGTCTGAAAGAGTGTGGTTGAGAACTGTTTGAGGAAGATTGAGTAGTGGCAGGAGACATATGATTGTTGGGAAAAGTTTTAGTTAGCTCGGCAATGGAGGAGGTGAAGGAGGAGTTAAATAGAGAGGCTATTTCTTGGTCGGTTTTGCTGGTATCTCAACAGGGGTTGTTTTTAGTACCAGGTCTGAGGAGAGAATTGATGGAATTCCAGAATTGTTTGGGGTTTCCAGCATGCTTTTCTTGAAGTTGAATGTAATAAGATTTTTTGTCTTTAATGATTTGTTTCTTGCAAAGGTTTCTTAGCTGCTTGTATTTAAGGAGTGATTCAGGTTGTTTTTGTTTATTGTAGGTTTTCCAGGTTTTATCTCTAAGGAGCATTAACTTTTTAGTATCTTTGGTGAGCCAGGGGGAGGTTTTAGATTTAAGTCTTATAGTTCTGGTAGGGGCTAGGGAGTTAAGGACTGTTAAGAATGTTGAATTTAAATAGAGGATGGCTTCGTCTAGTGGTGGACGTTTTAAAGGGTTCCAATTGATTTGTTTAAGTGAGTTAGAGAAGGAAGTGGGGTTCAAGTTTGAGAGGTTTCGAGTGTGAGTGTAGAGGTGGGAGTGTGGGGGGGTAGCTCGTATGGCAAATGCAGGGAGGTGGCCTCCTAGAGGGTCTGAAGAGGTGTCAGATTTTATGACTTTGTTTGGATGAGATACGAGAATCCAATCGAGTATGGAGCCTGGAGGATTAGCTTTGTTAGGTCTGGTAATGGAGTTAATGAGTTGGGTGAAATTAAATAGGATGATGGTGATTGAGGGATTTGGGTTTGAGATTTTGTTCCAGTCTATATTTACATCACCTAAAATAAAGGTTTCAATACTAATATTAGAGGAAGTCCAGGATAGGATGTCCTCCAGAGTATTAGTATTGTTGCCTGGCGGAATGTAAAGACAGATGATGCAGATACTTTCATGGTCGTTCATTTTTAGTATGCCGATTACAAGTTCAGTGTTATTGAATGATGGGATAGGGTTTGGGTAGGAAGTAATGGACAGGAGGCTGGAGTAGATTAAAGCAACGCTCCACCTCTTTTATTAGGTCGGTCGGATCGTAGAGAATGGAATCCAGGGGTAGGAATTCTGAGTCATGAATGTGAGGTTTTAGCCAGGTTTCAGTGATGGCTGCTATATCAGGTGAGTTATGATAGAGCCAAGCATGGAAGTGGGATAGTTTATTTTTTAGGCTTTGGGCATTGATGGTAAGGAATTTGAGTTGTTTGCTGGAGCATTTTTTGTGGTGATTAGGGGAGATTGTGGGCTGAAAGGTGGGGCCTGGGTTGGGGTGGATGCTAAATGAATGGATATGGGAAGAGTAGGGTTCTGAATAGTTTTATAATTGGAATGAGGTGGGTGGTGGAGATGTGGTTTGTATGTAAACCTGTTTGAGGTTGGAAAAAGCTTAGTTTTTCTGAAGAGTAATGGGTAGGAAGGAATTAAAGAAGCGGATATGTTGTGGTAGTGAGAGATAGGGTGATGTTGGGGAATAAATGGGGGAGGAATTAAGTGGATATGAGTATAGCAAGTGATGCGGTATAGGGGAATGAGTAGGAAAAGGAAGCAAAATGGTAGAATGAGTTTGGGAGGAAGGGGTAGCATGATGGAGTAGTTAGAAAGGTAAGTAGAGGTATTTGGGAGGTTGAACAACAAATTAGGGGGCGTGGTTTTGGATAGGAAGGGGAGGGCTTAGGAGTTTGGATTGGTTGGAGGAAAAAAGGGTGGGAGAGATAGGGCAGAATAAAGCTAGATGTACTGGGGGCAGGGTAGGGGAGCGGAGTGAGCCCACAGGGCGAAAGGAGCGGGTAGAACCAGGAATGCAGGATGAGAGCAGAAAACCTATCAGAGGACTGATTGAGAAGTATAGCAGGTAAGTACCGGGGACAGGGGATAAGCAGAGAGGGGTGAGCTACAATGTATAAAAAGAAGTATAGGGATACCGAAAAAGGGAAGGTAAAGCTTTTAAGGTATATTGCAGAAAAGGGAACAACAAAATGTAAGAAGTAGAGGATAGTGGAGGGAGGGAGCCACCTTGTGGTCAGGTGCTATAGTGCACCTGTAAATCCCCTAAGGCAGATCCCAAAACAGGGCTAGGTCGAAGAAAAAGGGAACAGAGGGGAAATGAGAAAAGAAAAATAGTAAGTAGGCTGCTGGATTTCCTGGTAGGGGAGCTTACTGAACACCTAGTCAGCTTTTGAGTATCTATAGCAACACAGGGATTTAGTAGCAGAAGTACATACTTTCCTAACACCTTCTAGAGAAAGGCTTAGTTTCTAGTCCCAATACAAGGATTGAAGCCGTGGAGTTTAGTATGCTGTAGTTTGGGTGTAGGCTATCCAACCAGGAATAGATGCAGGGGGTATTGCAGGGTGGAAAAAATTTCCTAACAACTTCTAGAGAAAGGCTTAGTTTCTAGTCCCAATACAAGGGTTGAAGCCGTGGAGTTTATTATGCTGTAGTTTGGGTGTAGGCTATCCAACCAGGAATAGATGCAGGGGGTATTGCAGGGTAGAAAAAACTTGATTATGATGCCGACGCTGCCCCACTCTAGCACCAGGATATACAGCTGCCAAGGAGGGAGATTACTAAATCTGTGTTTTTACATCAAGAAAACTGGGTTTATTTTGACTGATAACTTTTGTTTCCTGCTTTTATGTGCGCAATTTCATTGAATTTTCTGTTTAAAAAAATTGTCACTGTCTTGAAATTATTTTTAGGAAGTGATTTCCAGTTAGTTGTTTAAGTGGTTTGTATTAGCATTGCACTTGTGGGTCACTTCTGTGTTTTTACATCAAGAAAACTGGGTTTATTCATCTTCTGGAAAGAGGTGTTTTCCTGGTACGAGTCGAGAAATGCACAAAATGACTCATAGTGTAGTTATTTTATTGGAGTGAGGGCTCATTGTTTAGTTTTCCATTTTCTCTGTGCTGCCATAAATTTTGCATGTTTGTCTGGGTTAGTGGTGCTGTGTACAGTAGCAAACACCTAGAAAGCAAATTTTCTCTGTAGAACAGTCCATAAAACTATAACATGTAAAGCAGCAATACAGTACAAATACCTTGTGCACCAACAAGCTTAGAGCAGCTAGATGGGCCTTCAGTGGCAATACCAACGGATTTAGTAGAATTCAGCGTTGAGTAAACATTAAAGTTAGTGGAATTTAGTACTGTTTAACTTATTCAGCCTCAATAAAGCAACCTTATTAGTGTGCATAAACAAGGCACCCTTAAAAGCCTTCTAACCCCAATACACCACCCCTTGTAGCTCACTCATGATTCTGCTTTGATTAATTTCTATGCCAAATCAAAGGACTGGGTAGTATGGATATGCAATTTCCCAATTTCTCTGTAGCCAGCTTGTTGGATATGGGCATCTTGATACAATGTAGCAATTGTCTCATGTTTGCTGTCAATGACTTAATCCTTAAAGAATCAGACACGGTATGCGAGAGGTGTAATTACACAATGACACTTAATCAGACACAGTATGCGAGAGGTGTAATTACACAATGACACTGGAGACTAAATTCTCGCATACAACACCCACTTCACATTGCACGCAACATACAGACACACAGAGTAACAAATGCTGAGGCACTTAAAAGCAATCTTCCTAAGTTACAATGATCACGTAGACCACCCACTGTCAAAGCTATGCCTCAGCAAGCCCAAAGGCACTCAGTAAAAACACCACCTAACACCATATATACTCTGACTCTCAGTGAAGCCGCAAACACTAAGCCCCTAAGGCAAGCAAAAACACTTCTCAGGACTCTCATCATACAAGACTCCATTGTAAGGCATGCTGATTCCTGTCTAGCCAGGCAGATCACGGATAAGATAACTGTTAGTTGTTTACCTGGAGCCAAGATCAGCCAAATCACACATGCACTCAAGTCATTATGCCACAGGTACCAGTATAATCCCATTATAGTCCATGTAGGTGTAAATAACCTGATTGTACCTCCCTGGACTATATGAAGAGAGACATTATGGGGCTTTCAGACTACATGTCTCAGGCTGATATAAGCCTGGCACTGAGCAGCATATTACCATCAATGAAGATGATGCCACAATATGAGCAAAAAACAATTGATTTCAACAACTGGATATCTTTCTGGTGTCACTCTAAGGGGATCCAATATTTGTCAGCTTGGAAGGACATGGTCAACAGACCACAGTGCTTTGCCAAGGATGGTCTGCACCTTTCCCCTCTTGGCTTTCAAATACTGGATAAGGCTTTGTCCGCCCCATAGTGCCTTTTTTAGGCAATACCAAATTGACAAACCTACCAACATAGCAAAATCAACTCAAAAGAATCTCAAGGTGTTACTGATCAATACTAGAGCCTAAATAAAAAAACTACAGCCCCTCCAACTCCTCCTCACACTTGAGAATATAGATATCTGTGCAGTTACCAATGCATGGTTTAAAGCAGCAGGGAGTACCCTGGGAGTGCAAGGGTTCCATTCCTTCCACACTTTTTAGACAAGTAGCTGCATATACAAGGGCTAAAAGTGGAGGTATCTCAATACACATCAAAAACAACCATACCTCTAGGGTTGTCAAGCAGGAATGCATGCTGGAGTTCCCCATGTACAGATCACCATAGACAAAATCCTATACCATATCTTAGCCAGCTATAGGTCACCTTCCATTTCCTCAAAAGCTCATGATGCACACTTGGACCTACTGAATACACTTACCATTCAACCCAATACCATACTCATGGCAGACTCTAGTTACCCCTCTACAGACTGGGAATCCAACACGGCCTCAAATCTACAAGCACAGAGACTCCTGGACTTCGTAAATATAAACACTCTTGACTAAACAGTGAATACACCCACTAGAGCCTCCAACATACTGGACCTCGTGCTCACAAATATGGGAGAATGTTGCACCCCCTCCCCCATGTCACTTTCTCCCTGGGAAGGTCTGACCATAAAGCTGTCTCCTTCAAAATCTAAAACAATTCTGCAACCACATTGAAACCAGTAACAAGAACTATGCAAGGCAAATTACCTGTTAAGTGATAGTTGTCAATATTCAATGCCCCTCCAAACCCCAAGAACACACCAGCCTATGCAGAGTTGTTCTCAGAAACTTTGTACAAGCATGCACAGAGGCTGCTGTACCTACCAGAACTAGCCTCAGAAACAAATCACCCTTGTGGCATCCCAAATTAAACAGAATATATAATAAAAGGAAAAATATGACAAAAATTAGGAAGAGTAATTCCCATAAAGATAAAAAAATCTCTCATCAAAGTAAACAGGCAACTAAGAGGGCTAATTAGGTCAAGCAAAGTCAACTTTGAGGTTACGATATCCTCCCAGGTGAATAATAACCATAAGGCCTTTTATAGCTATGTAAGAAACCTCAAGGGCAGCACACAGCAATATGGTGAACTGGTGGTTGTTGGTGCTACATTCACTAAGCCTGGCAATACAGTGAACCTGTTAGCAGACAAATTCAATTCCAACTTTATTCCTCTCTCACCCCCAATCATCACCCCCACTAGGGAGCATGTACTGGCTGCACTCATTAAAGCCAATAATACAGCCTCAATGGGGCCTGATAATATCCCAAGATACCTCCTGAGTAGTTTAAAGTATGACTTACAAGAACCCCCCAGAGTCTTTATTTAACTATAGTCTTAAAACAAGCTTTGTGCTATGTTAATGGTGGACTGCAACAGTCATCCCCCTTCATAAGGGAGGACCATCAACAGATCCTGGAATCCACAAACCTGTTAGTCTAAACTTGTCTTATTTGCAAATCCATGTAAAGAATTATCATGCAAATTATCAATAAGGACATAGGAAACGTCTAGACACTGGATCCATCCCAGTTTGGCTTTGTCAAAGGAAGGTCATGCTTAATAAATCTGGTGGACATATTTGAAAAGGTCACTAAGACAATGGATGAGGGTAAAATACCCAGATCTGGCTAGGACATTTGATACAATATCCCACTTGGGCATTGTCAATAAACTTATAGAACTAGGTATAAATCCCTTTATAACACACTGGACAGCTAGCTGGCTCACTGATAGGACCCAGGAGGTTAGAATCAGTGAAGCCACCTCCACAAAGAGGCTGGTTACCAGTGGTGTTCCCCAGGCCTCTGTGCCAGGCTCACTCCTCCTTGGCATCTACTTCTCAGATGGCAAAACCAATCTCAAAGGCCTCTGGCTAACTGTTTGCAGATGACTGCAAACTGGAAACAGTCACTGAATCCCCTCAAGATGAGACCACCCTTCAGGAAGGTCTAATACAGGCAAAAGCTTGGTGTTAAAGCCATGGCTTAAAACTCAGTACCAAGAAATGCATTACAGCACCTTTTGGGAAGTCTGCCACCCCAGGTAACTACATCATCAATAAAAAAAATGAAAAGTTAACTCACTAATCAGGGATTTGGGAACTCATGTACCCATTGCCCAGCGTAGTACTTAAATACTTCTATTCTGCTCAACCTATAAGCAAGAGCATGGCATCTAGGTCCAGAGAGGTCATCATACCATTGTATTCAGCCCTCATCAGGCCTATCATCGATTATAATGCCCCCTACAGTAGGTACCTGAGCAGACACATGCAGCAACTGGAACGTCCATAAAGGTTCCTTACAAACATAATAAAGGGAGTACACAAAATATCCTAAGATGATCGCCTGAAAATCCTGTCTCTTTACTTGGTATCATACAGACTTCTGAGAGGTGATCGTTGCCCGTCATACAAAGCATCCCTGGACCTTGTTTTGATGAATCTTTTGCATATCCTCACAACAAAATGCATCACAACTACTGGATTAAAAGACCTAAATTTTGCTTGCAACATAAATAGGACATGTTGGAGAGACAGATAAATTTTTCAGAGAATTCCCATGCTCTGGAACAGGTTCTCCATCCATGTGAAGCAAGAGTTCCTTCCTTATCCCTATTTAAGCACAACTTGGACCAATGGATGGATAATCAGAAATTCAATTGTCATTCAACTCCTATGACTGATGGACAGAGGCAATCAGTAAATCACCTTCAATAAATCAAAGTTGTGGGCCATATTTTGGTTATACAGCTAGGCTTTTAAGGGCCCTAGTGGTCGTATAGCTTAGTATACACCTATGAAGATATCTGCGCATCACTGACCCTGTTTGCAACTGCTACAGATATTGCATCAGCTGCATCATATGAACACTTTAAAGAATGCTTTATTTGGGAGAGAGAATAAATCATACTAAGTAAAGAGAATTTTACATCATTGGAAGGTTCATCATTAATAGTTCTATTCATGTGTGAAAAAGTTGACAATGGATATTTAGCCATATGAGCCAGACAACTGTCTGTCCTAAAGTCTAGGTTAGAAGGACTTTTTCCCTATGCGTATCAAAAGCCCTTCCATCCTTGTCTGATACTACAGGGTTATCAGAAAACAGTTTGGAGGTAGTGTCCTTGTCTAAAGAAAGTACAACTGGGGTCTGCCAAAAGGGTTATGAAAGAATTTTGTGGGACTGGGGTACTCTGTAAGGGTCTATATGAGAAGCACGAAAATGCTTCTAAGCGAAAACGAAAACAGCGACACATTCATCGAATCACATTTAAGCGATTTAATGAATATGTCACAGGGCAAGGAGATGGTTGGCCAACTTCACAGAGTTGACCTTTCCTTCTCTATAATGCGATCTCGGAGTTGGTATATTTAGTTAGGGGGTGCGGGGGGCAGAGCCCCCCCACCTGTTTATGATGTTAAATTATTTTTTTAGCGAACATCCACGGACGTTTTTCCCTAGGGAAAAATTAATTTACATGGCCGTTCACTATTTTCAGGTTTCGTACATTATGTGTCGACTTTTATGTAGTCACACATATGCACTTTCATTCTTATATACTACAGACCCACTCTGTAAAACCAGGCATTTTAGTGCAGGAAGATGAATGCCCGGGAAATCACATACAGCATTAAAAGCAACTTCCAGAGAACCAATGAAGGTGGAAATTGCCAGAGGTTTAGGTGCATCTACCTGAAGCAGATCATAGTGTTTTTTTGTGCGTGCGTGTGTGCATGCGTGTGTGTGTGCTCTCATTTCAGAGATGTTTCTCTTGCCACTGGAAAAGGTCCATCATTCTAGAAATGGAGTCTGAAAACGTAGTTCCTCCACAGGAGAATCTGATGACACACTTTTCTCAGACTACAACTCCAAAGTGCTTTACTGGAAAAGCTCACCCAGACTCTGCCACAACTTGCTGTGAGGGAAAGGTTTAGTTTGCTTTTGCTTTCTTGTATTTTGTATTACTTTATTGTCTTCTTCTCTTTTGTTACTGTGATTTGTTTTATTTACTTTGTCTTTTACTTGCATTCTGCATTAATTGCCAATTAAAACTAGGAAAAATACCTCAACTGTCTCTCTTGTGAGTTGCACAGAAATTTTTCCCACCCTCCCAGCCTGCTGCTATTGTGTTCTTAAACACAACTGTCTTTCTAGTTGCCTGCCCCTTATGTTAATTTGGCCACATATCTCCTTCCTTCTCCCCTTTCACTGGCTGATGTGAGTAAGCACAACATATAATTTTGCGAAATCACTCCCTTCCAACTATTTAAAATTTATTGGCCAACCTACTGTATTCCATAGAACCAGAATACAAAAATGCCCCCCCTCCCCCGCCTTTCAATCTAGCTTGCTCTTTTAAAATTAGTGTCTCTCCACTTAGACAGCTAAAGCTTAAGTTATGCCCTTTTTCATCTCTAACTACTTACTGCACACTGCAGTGCTTAGGATAGTAACCCATTTTTTCAACTTATCTTTAAACATCTATTGCAAGACCACCAGTTATTGGAGAGCCCACATTATGCGTCTCAGTAGTCATCTTGGGAATAGTTCTGTTTTCGCCTGGTGAGACAAGGAGCACAGGGACATTATTTCCTGGACGAAACACCACAAGAAGAAAAATCTCAAAAAACTCCAACACGTAGCAGAAAGTAAACGCCAACCACAGAGATGGAAAGGCACAACACTTTATTCACATGTCCTGGTACCTCAGCTTTCCATCTCTGTGGTTGGTGTTTACTTTCTGCTACGTGTTGGAGTTTTTTGAGACATTATTTCCTGGAGACTGCTGATCACTGGAAAGCTTAATAACTGCTTCAGAGGGGACTGCTTGGAATATGATCTTATATTCTACTCCTGGTGAGAGAAGGAGCAGATTGCATTGATTCCTGACTGTTTCTGGTTAGGGAGTCGGTGTCTGTGATTGACGTGCCTGATTGGTCTGGTTGCCACTCGAGGCATGTACCAGGAAAAGACTACAACATCCCTACAGACCCTTGCATCATCTGGGACAAGACTGTGGATCACCACACAAGCTGTGGCCTACTTCTCATCTTGGGACTTATGCAAATATTTTGCTTCTGGTGAAAAAAAGCAATGGAGCATTGTATTCCAGCAGAGTGAAGCTGTGGTAACACCAACACTATTAGTAGCCAGACAGTAGCCAATTAGTTAATTCTTTGTTCTCAGTAAGTACTGCTTGGTTCGTTTCTAACTTCAGAATATCTGCCTAAATATTTCATCCTTAAATTTTCAGTGTCTACATATTAATTTCCCTTCAAGTGTTTGGCAGTGCCTTGTATAGACACAGACACCTTGAGTAACATTTTTCCTGTAAAAGCACGACTGAAATTTCACCAATACCTACATGTGCACAGAACTAGTTTGCAGTGACAAGCAATGTCCCCAGAGTTGCAAACAGGATATTCCTGACATTACTTTATATTCTCACTCCAACTGTCTAATCAATAAAAAAGGGTCCGTTGCCACGGTTATGAACTTTCCCACTGTCTCCATTACCAGCTTGGTGGATATGGGCATCCTGAAGCAATGCAGAAACTGCCTCATGTTTACTGAACACATGGATATGGTATGCAAGAGATGTATTTACAGAATGTCACTGGAGGCAAAGCTCTCACATAAAAGCACTCCTAAAAAAATTGTGGCACCCTGTGTGGCTGCTGCTTCAGCTCGACAGGGAAATGTACATTATCTGTCTTGTTTTACATCTAAAACTACAAAAAACCCAAATTCAAGGGAAAACACTGAAGGTATACAAAGTTATAGTAGAGAAGAACTTCTTGAAATTCGATCTTCAAACTCACTGTGCTGCAAGTTTGATGGACTGTTGTCAGAGAGGCCTGCTGGGCCTACTACACTCCAGGAACAAGGTATTGGCCCAAAATGTCTTGCTCAAACAAATCTGACTTCTAAAACTTCTAGAATGAGGAGGAGAAGAAAAAGATGTGACAGAATGAGGAAAAGAGGATCTAGAGCTGGAATACCTGCCAAGCTAAAGGTTAACCCACACAGGCCTGCACATCCATCTATGCTACTGGCCAATATTCACTCCCTGGATAATAAGATGGGCTGCATAAAGCTAGAACCAACTACAAAAAGCAAGGTGAGAAACAGTTGTGTGCTCTTGTTCACAAAGACATGGTTAAACTATATCAGCAATAGTTCAGTGCATGTAGAAGGGCTGACATTATTTAGAGCTGACAGGAATCAGACCCTCAGTGGTAAATCGTGGGGAGGGGGTGTCTATGTAAATAACAGATGGTTACCAACTGCAAAGTAGTTATCACTAACTGCTCTGAAAACACAGTTCTTGTCAATAAGGTGTAGACCCTTCTACTTGCCAAGGGAGTTTAATGGTGTGAGCATCACAGCTGTATACATTCCTCCCAGTGACAACACCAAAGAGGCAATGGCCACGCTTCATCAATCAATGAGTGAACTGCAGAATCAAAATCTACAATTTGTTCACATAACAGCAGGTGATTTCAATCAGGCAAACCTAAAGTCAGTTCTACCTAACTATCACCAGCTTGTGGACTTAGTTACCAGGGAAGAGAACACACTAGACAAAGTATATACCAATATCAAAGTGGCTTATAAGGCAGTACCCACCCACACCTGGATAACTGAGATCAGCTGGCCATCATGCCAACCCTGCGTACAAACCACTATTAATAAGAAGCAGGCCACCCAAGAAGCAAATAAGAGAATGGCCAGAGGGAGCAGTCTCAGCACTCCAGGACTGCTTTGAGAAAACAGACTGCATTATGTTTAAAGACGCGGCTATGGGGGACCACATACATATCTAACAGTCAACAAGACCATCACCATAAGGGCCAACCAAAAACCCTAGATCACAAATGAAGTATATAAGCTCCTATAAGCAAACATGCAAGGCAGGAGACAAGGATGTTCTCAGGGAGACCAGAAGGAACCTAAATAGGGGAATAAAGAAGGTAAAGCATGCCTATAGACAGAAAATCCAGATTCACTTCTCAGACCTAAGAGACACCAGATGTTTGTGGCAGGGAATACAGTCCTTAACAGACTATAGGCCTGTGTCTTCAAAGTGTGATGACAACACCGAATTGCTAAATGAGCTCAACACATACTTCAGCAGGTTTGACAAAGGGAATAGCACAAATGCCACAAAAAGTACAGTTGTGTACACTTACCATAAATGTAGATGTTAGAGTGTATTCACTGTTTCAGTCATCACATTTGTGTTATCTGCTTGCAGTAGCCCTCAGTTGGCCTGATTATCAAAGTCTTGGGTCCTGCGTCGGTTGCTGTCTCATCTTTCATGACGTCAGGTAATCAGGGGTATAAAGCATGCAGCTGACACCATTACATCAGTTTTTCTTGCACCAGATGTCAGGTGCCCCCCTAATGGGAAGCAATTAAATATAAATATGCAAGGTTATACCTCCAACAAAAAAGCAAATACACCAAAAAGCTTTCAAGCACAGTAAAACAGAAAAGAGGTATAGCCAAAAGAAGTCAGGGGGCTGGAGGGAGGGTAACCAGGACTGCAACAGTGAATACACTCGAACATCTACATTTATGGTAAGTGTACACAACTGTACTATGTTCTCCGTGTTTCACTGTTGCAGTCATCACGTTTGGGTAGATTCCCAAAGCTAAGGATGGGAGGAGAAATTTAGATAGCATTAGGACTAGCTATAAGTCCCTGCAAGACTGCAGTGGCAAAATCAGCTCTGGCTTTAGAGAAAATAGGCAAATGGTAATGCTTGGTGAAAGTATGTACAGAACTCCAGGTTGTAGCTTCTAGGATGTCCCTGGTAGGGACACCTCTGAGAAAGGCTGTAGAGGTAGATGCAGCCCTGGTTGAGTGTGGTCTTATCCCCTGTGGGATAGGTTTTCCATGGTGCTTACAGCAGAAATTAATGGCCTATCCATTTAGAAATGGTTTGCTTTGAAATCGCCTTCCCCTCTGCCCCTGCAGCAAATGCCACCAGCAGTGGTTCAGATTTCCTTTGAGGTTTAGTTCTGTCCAAGTAAAATCTAAGTTGTCTGTGCACATCTAAAGAGTGCAGTATCTGTTCCCCTTTGTTCTGTGGATTAGAAAAGAAGGTTGGCAAATGAATGGACTGATTAAGAGCCTCACTAGATACCACCTTGGGCATGAAGGAGGGGTTGGTCCTAAGGGATACCCTGTCCGCATGAAAGATGATGAAAGGCTCCACTGCCATAAGGGCCTGTAATTCAGATACCCTTCTTGCTGAAGTGATTGCTAAAAGGAAGGCTGTTTTCCAAGAAAGGAATTTTAATTCTGCACTTACAGCTGCCTCAAAAGGAGGTAGAGTGAGTTTTTCCAATACAAAGTTAAGGTCCCAGGCTGGAGTTGGGGCTCTCCTGGGTGGTCTTAAGTTTTTGGCCCCACTGAGGAACTGCTTGAGCAGTGGAAGAGAGAAGAGGGGTGGTTCTATGTTGCAATGAGCTGAAATGGCTGAGGCATGAATTTTGATGGAGGAAAAAGAAAGGTCCTTGTGAAGCATCTCAGTTAAGTATTGACGAATCTGAGGTAAATTGGATGCTGCTGTGCCCATCTCTTGAGTTTGGTTCCAGGAACTGAATCTTTTCCATTTTTTAGCATATGATTTTCTAGTACTAGGCCTCCTTGCCTCCAAAATGACATCCAACACTTGTTTACTCAGGGATGGTAACGGAGAGGTCCAACAATTATTAAGGCTGCCAGGTTCAGGGTTTGAAGCTGAGTATGCAGAATCTGGCCCTCCTGCTGGGACAGCAGGGTAGGGGTTTGAGGCAGGTGCCCTGGTGCCAGCAGTAACACACTGCGCAAGAGGGGGTACCAGTGTTGGCGTGGCCAGTCTGGTGCAATCAGTATCATCCTTGGTTTGTCCTGTTTGACCTTTAGAAGTACTTTGGAGAGGAGAGGCAGAGGAGGAAAGGCATAAACTGATAGATTTTTCCAGGTGAAGGACAGGGCTTCCACTTTCCAAGCTTGTTTGTGGGGAGTCCTTGTGCAGAATTTGTCCAATTGGTAGTTCTGGGGGAGGCAAACAGGTCTATATCTGGGCTCCCCCATTTGTTTATCAACATGTTGAAAGTCTTTGGTCCCAGCTTCCACTTGTGTGGGTCCATGAGATTTCTGCTTAATTCGTCTGCCAGCATATTTAGCTTTCCTGGCAGGAATTGAGCCTGCTAATGCACTTGGCAGCTCAAGGCTGTGTTCCACAGAGCCACAGCTAGTCTGCAGAGGGGGTATGAATGGGTTCCCCCCTGCTTGTTTATGTACCACATAACAATGGTGTTGTCCGTCCTTACCATTAATTGTCCTGGAAGAATGCGGTCCTTGAAGGCTGTCAGAGCACTCTGTACAGCTAACATTTCTTTTTGATTGATATGCAGGTGCATTTGACTTGGATTCCATTTGCCCTGAATGCACTTCCCTGCCAGGTGAGCCCCCCATGCATAGTCTGATGCATCTGTTGTTAGGGTTTGGGTGGCAGTGGGTAGAGTGAATGGTAGTCCTTTGTTTTGGTGGCAGGCCTCTGCCCACCAAAGGAACTAACTGTAGGCAAGGTATGATAGGAATCATTGCTTCTAGATCCTGAGAATGTTGACACCATAGGCCTTTTACATACCACTGTAGTTTCCTCATATGTAGTCTTGCATATGGAATTAGGAGAATGCAGGAGGTCATGAACCCCAAGACTTGCAGTATTTGCCTTGCAGAAAGCAGGGGTTTGTGGCCATTAGTTTGAAGTAAGCTGTCAAATGAATTTGTTTCTCTGATGTGAGGAAAGCCATCTGGGAAGCTGTGTTCAAGCTTGCTCCCAGGAATATAATTTATTGACATGGTACAAGATGTGATTTCTTTTTGTTTATGGTGTACCTCAGACAAGTTAGCACCTTTTGTACAAACGCCAGATGATTCAAAAGTATGTCCTGGCTTTCTACCTGAATTGGACAATCGTCCAGGTATGGGTATATTTGAATATTTATTTGCCTGCAAAATCCACTGGAGCTGGGCACTTTGTGAATACCCTGGGCGCAGTAGATAAGCCAAAGGGCAGTGCAGAGAACTGATAGTGCATGTAGCCTGCTTTGAAGCGTAGGTATCTTCTGCAAGATTCCCTGATTGGGATGTGCAGGTAGGCTCCTTTAAATCCAGTGTTGCCAACCAGTCATCCTTGCCTAGCATAGGAAGCAACTGGTTAAGAGTTAGCATCTTGAATTTTGGGATCACCAAAAAGGTGTTTAGGATAGAAAGATCCAGGATAGGACGCCACGAGTTGTCTTTTCTGGGTACCAGGAAAATTCTTGAGTAGAAACCTTGTCCCTTTTCCTCTTTTGGTACAGTTTGAATAGCCCTTATGCTTAAGGGAGAGAGTACTTGCTTTTGAGCCTCGGCCCACTGATTTGGAGGTAGATCTGGCCAACAGTTTGGGGTTGGTAACGTGTGGAAGTGAAATCTGTAACCTTTGGAAACTATATTTAAAACCCATTTGTCCTGGGTAATTAGTTACCAGTTTTTTGTCTGCAAAGCAATCTTTACCCCTAAAGGAGCAATCAGTTGAGAAGGGCTTGGAAGTTTTAAAGTTAAGTCATTGAGACAGTTTACCATGGGGGGAGTTTTACTACTCCCTGATTTGGAAGTGGAAGCTCCCCCACTGCTTAGTCCTGTGCGTACCTTGGGACTGAAGCCTTGGTGTTCTGCTGGTTCTGGGTTTGGACTGAGATGGAAGGAAAGGACCAATTCTTAGAGGGCCAATGCCTACTAAATCTTGGAGGCTGTACCTGTATAAATCTTTAACAGTTTGCATAGATTTAGCTTTTTCCTCCATTTTAAGTACTACTTCTGCTTTGTTGCCAAACAGGCGGTCCTGATTTAAGGGAGCATCCAGCAATTTAGCTTTAACATGATCTGGCAAAGACTGTTCCTTAAGCCAAGCATGCCTTCTAAGTACAGACCCAGTGACAGCAGCCCTGCAAGATGCCTCTAGGGAATCAAAACCACATTGCAAAGTATGTTTTCCAACTTGTTCAGCAGAATGCATTAAATCCTGTAAATCCTTATTTTCAGCACAGTTAGGAATCAACATCATTTTCTGTTTAAGCAATCCAATAATATGCTGCTGATATATGAAACTGGCAGTTTAAGGCCCTAATGGCCAAGGTTGCAGAAGTGTATACCTTCTTACTCCATCTACCCAGTGCCCTGGAATCTCTATCAGAGGGGGTAGGATTTTTGGCAGTAGTAGCCTTAATGCCCTTGGGTCCCTGTGAAATGGTCTCAGGATCCGCAGTTAGATTTTTTAAAAAGGAACTTGTGAGAGTCAGGAACCTTGTAATATCCATCAGATTTTCTGGAAGCAGGAGGTAAAGAATCAGGGGCCAAGCTAGATTCCAAAAAGGCATCATCAACAATGTCCAGTACAGGGGGGATAGCTAAAGGCCTGTGTTGGGGCAGGAGTAAGAAATCCCTAAGCCTTGTTTTAGAATCAGAGTAATCCTGGCTTTCCCAGCGGAAATGCTCCCTAAGAATATGCAAAGTTTCACCAAAAGAGAAATCCTCTGGAGGGGAAGCAGATGGAACAGAGTCCTCTGCATCAGAATCCTCACAGGTAGATAAGGGTAAATCCTGGTCATCAGAGGAAACAGAAATTTCAGAATCCTGATCAGAAGTATCATAGGCAAATTCAGTCCTAGGTCTCAGAGAGGGAAGGTTGGCTTCCCCTGATTAAAGTAATAAGGTCTTCAGCCATTCTTATCATTTGTTTCTTAGGCATGGAGGCCTGACTATGCGGTCTGGGCATCGGTTTTCTATTCATGGTTCAAGTTTTAGGCCTTGAAGAAGATGGCTTCGGTTTAATATGCATATCAGTAGGCCTGAATACACCCTCAGAAGCTGGTGCCTGCACAGTGGCTCAGTACCCATCCAAGGTAGAGACATTTGCAGGTTCCACAGTTGAAGTATCTCACGGCATACCGGACTCCAAATGAGTCTCAGTAGAGGCCTGCAAATCTGAAGTAGTGGGTATCAGGGGCTGCAAAAGCACCCGAGTACCGGTGAACTGGCGGCTAGCTTGGGAGAAGTGTCATCTGCAGCTTTGGACCTGGGCGGCCTGTCTCTGTCTTTATCTTTGCGTTTTTTCGGAATGTCGGTAGTCGGATTGCTTACCGAAGACATATCTGGATAATTGAACAGAGTACCAAAATATTTAGAAGCGTAAATATACCGATGACGAATAGTTTGCTGTTTAAATAAGGCACAAAACCAACAGCGACGTACGTCATGGTCAGGGCCAAGGCAAGGAATACAGTATGAATGAAAATCTTTGAGGCATTTGCTTTCCATAAGAAAAACAATTACTGACTTTTACTGACATTGGTTTAGAGCAAGAAAAAGTTTCCACAATGGGGTACTTAGCTTTAGTTGAAGACTTCGGTTCTGAAACTCAAAAAGACAAATTTCAGGAGTCGGCCCACTGGCACTTGCGAAGTGCTTCTGCTTTGGGCACCGCACGGCAAGAAAGACAGATGTAATGGCATCAGCTGCATGCTTTATACCCCTGACTACCTGACGTCATGGAAGATGAGACAGCAACCGACGCAGGACCCAAGACTTTGATAATCAGGCCGACTGAGGGCTACTGCAAGCAGATAACCCAAATGTGATGACTGCAACAGTGAAACACGAAGGACATCTTACCACTAGGTAAAATGAAGTAGTACTCTGCCTCAACTCAGCCAGTGTTCAGAGAACTCCAAGTTGGATAAACTCAAGAAAAGCAGCCGGACCAGACAACATTCTGGGGAGTGTGCCAAGAGACTGTGCTGTTCAACTGTCAATGGTTCTTATGACATATTTAACACATCTTTGCATCAGGCCACAGTACCCAAGTGCTTCAAGAACACAACAATCATACTACTACCCAAAAAGTCTCAACCAGCAAGCCTGAACAAATATCAGCCGGTAGCTCTCACCTCTACTGCAATGAAGTTCTTCAAGAGACTGGTCAAGGACTATTTGACAACAAATCTCCCTACAGAATTGGATCCACTCCAATTTGCTTATCATCCGAACTGCTCCACTGCAGAGGTCCATCTCACTGGCACTGCACATATCCATGGCTCACCTAGAAAACAAGAACTGTTATGCCCGACTGTTACTCATTGACTTCAGCTCTGCCTTTAAACACCAGTTATACCACATCTGACAGAGATATGGTATAATTTGGGTGTGAGCACTCCCATGTGTAACTGGATTTTGGACTTCATCATGGCAGACCACAAAGAGTGAGTGTAGGCAATAACACCTCAGAGAGCACTACACTGAGCATGGGAGACCCTCAAGGATGTGTTCTCAGTCCTCTGCTGTTCACCATGCTGACTCATGACTGCTCAGCTAGGAACAGCTCAAATCGTATCATCAAATTTGCGGATGACACTACAGTAGTGGGCTTAATCAGCAATGGTGATGAAACAGCATACAGGGAGGAGGTGAAGCATCTGATTGACTGGTGTGACAACAACAACCTGGCTCTGAACGTTAACAAAACCAAAGAGGTGATGGTGAACTTCAGGGGGGAAAAAAAAGAGGTACATCCCCCTCTCATAATTAAGGGAGAAATAGTAGAAAAGGTGAAAGGTACCAAATTCCTCGGGGTGCAAATCACAGAAGACTTGACATGGTCCACCTAACGCAAATCACAATTGTCAAGAAGGCACAACAAAGGCTCCACTTCCTAGGCAGGTTGAGGACAGCAGATCTTCCATCTTCATTTCTCACAACCTTCTACAGAGGCACCATTGTAAGCATCTTGACAAGTAATATCACAGTACGGTATGAGAACTGCAAGGCTACAGATTTTATGGCTCTCCAAACGGTGGTGAAAGTGGCAGAGAGGATCAACAAGTCCACGCTTCCATCTATACACGACCTGCACTCGGCACAATGTCTCAGCAGAGCTAAAAAGATTGCCAGAGACTAACCCACCAAACTCAGGAACTGCTCCTCTGCTTAACTTCGGGTAAACACTACAGAAGTATACACTGCTAAATGACTAGATTCAGAAATAGCTTCTTTCCTAAGGCTATCGGACTACTAAACTTGAGTAGCAATTCAAGCCAACAGGTCACCTAGTAGGTGGCTACACAGTCTGAAGGGAATCTTACTTCTTAAGTGCAATCACCCACTGTTAGGTCTTTTCACTTGTGCAATAGCTCACTGCAAGCTTCTTACTTCTTGTGCAATAATTCTTAGAACAAGTTACATTTCATGCTGTTGAAAATGTTCTAATTTTTTTGCTCAAGTCTCAACTGTGCAATATATCTACCTGTGCAATACTAAGTGCTGCTAACAGTTAGAGATACAAAAATGTGATTATGTCTAGTATTATGTCAAATGTTTTTCTCTTATTATATAGATTATATGTATATGTATTGTCTGCGCATAGAGCTCAAAGATCAAAATTTTGTTTAGCCTGCGCTGATGTGCGAGTCTAAATGACAATATAGTTTAATCTGACTTTGATTAATGTCAATAAGATTGTCAGTAGTACACACGCTGCACCCATCACGCACAATTCAAAGCAGCTATATATACTCACATATGCTGCGACACTTAAATGTAACCTTCCTAAACCCCAATGACCTCCTAGACAAAGTATGCATAACAAACAACCTTAGCAGCCCCAAATACACTCTTTCAAAGCAGCACCCACATCAACACGTAGAGCCACATCTCATGCAGCCTCTACTTCTAAGCCCATAAGGCAAGCCACCACACAATCCAACATTCTGGTCATTGGAGACTCCATCATGAGATATACTGATGTCCCTCTCACCACCCGGAGTAAGGAGAAACTCACAGTCAGTTGCTTAACAGGGGTTAGGATCCGCCACATTACACACGCACTAAGGTCACTGGACCACAAGTACTGGTAAGACTCAGTCATGGTCCATGTGGGTATAAATGACCTGAGATGTATGTCCCTAGACTATATGAAGAGAAACACCACGGAGCTTTCAGAATGTGTCTCTCAGGTGGATCCCCTTGCTTTTCCCTACTGTAGTGCGATCTTGGAGATGGGGGGTGTATGAAACCTAGTACAAAGTGTGTTTACTTCTTTGATGTTGTTTTAGGTGGAGGGGATGTTATTTACATGTGACTTGTACGTTTTGAAGTTGTGATGCAAAGTTTCAATGTTATGAGTGTTAGATGTTATGGTCTCAATGTTTTGAGCTTCGATGTTATGAACTTTAGATGTTTTGAAGGGGAGCCATCTCAGGTTGGTATGAGCCTAGCACTGAGCAGCATTTTACCTTCTCCAAGGATGATGCCACAATATGAACAAAAGACAACTGATTTTAATAATTGGCTTAGTTTCTGGTGTCATTCTAAGGGGGTGCAATATCTGTCAACATGGAAGGAGATGGTCAATAGACCATGCTGCTTTGTTGCCAGAGATGGTCTGCACCTCTCTGCTTTAGGCTTTCAGATATTAGCTAAAACATGGTCTTCCCCAATAGTGCCTTTTTAAGGCAATGCCAAACTGAAAATGCTTCCAACATGGCAAATCAATACCAAGAAAATCTAAAAGTATTACTGCTCAATGCTACGGCTCTAAACAGAAAACACCACTCCCTAGAAGCTCTATTCACCCTAGAGAATGTTGATATCTGTGTGGCCACAGAAACATGGTTTAAAGCCGCAGAGAGCACACGATAGTCTAAGGTTATAATGCCTTCCATACATTTAGACCAGTTACCACACAGACAGGGACTAAAGGTGGAGGTGTCTCGATTTACATCAAAAATAAATATACCTCAAGACTGGTCAAACTGGACAATGCACATGAGATGCTCCATGTTCAAATCACCATAGGCAAAATCCATTACCCCTTCCTTGCAAGCTATAGGTCCCCCTCTATGACCAAGGAAACCCATACCATGTATTTAAACCTAATGGAAACACTCATCATCCAACCCAATACCATATTCATGGGGGACTAATTACCCCACTATTAACTGTGAATACTATACAACACCAAATGTACAGGCACAGAGATTCTTGAATTTTGCAAACACAAACTCCCTGGACCAGAATATCAATACACCAACCAGGGGTGCAGCCATACTGGATCTAGTCCTCACTAATATGGGAGAGTGCTGCACACCCCCTACTGTAATATGTTCCCTGGTAAGGTCAGACCAAAAAAATGGTCTCCTTTGAGGTAAAAGTAAAACCTGGACCCCGAGCTAAACCTTGAATATTCAGGAACTACTCGAAGGCTAACTTCCTGCTAAGAAGTGATAACCGGGCAACATTTCAAGCCACCATAAACCCTGAGAACACTGCTACCTATGCAGGACTGTTCACAGAAACCCTACACAAGCATGTTAATAGCTGCATACAGGCAGTACCAGGAAGTACAGAACTAACTAACTAAAAAAAAAAAATAAGCCACCCTGGTGGAATCACAAAAATCAATAGGCTGTATAACAGAAGGAAGAAAATCATGGCAAAAATTAGGAGGTGCGACACTCAAGCAGGATAAAAGCACTCTCAAACTAAACAAACAACTCAGAGGACAAATAAAGTCATCCAAAGCCAAATTTGAGGTAAATCTGGCCTCCCAGGCTGAGGACAACCATAAGGCATTCTTTAGATATGTACGCAATGTCAAAGGCAATACACAGTTGTGTGCAGAGTTCACTGTAAAGAGAGCCACCTATACTGAGCCAGAAGATACAGCAAACCTACTGGCCGATAAATTTATCTCCAACTTTACCCCTCTCTCCCCTTCAAACTTCCCTCAGGAAATACCATCAAATATAACTTTCCTTGTTATCACTGCTCTCTCTAAGGCCAAGAACATTGCATCAATGGGCCCAGACAATATCCCTAAGTATACCTTCTAAATAGCATGAAACTGGCCTATCAGTCTCTCTGGAATTGGTATTTCACTATAGCCTCCAAACAGGCTTTGGATCTTATGAATGGAGAGCAGCAACAATCGTTCCAATACACACAGGTGGTCCATCTTTAGTCCCTGGAAACTATAGACCCATAAGTCTCATTAGTCTTACATGTAAAGACCTGACCAAGGCGTTTAACACAATACCCCACTCAAACTCAAGAAGTTAGGTACAAACCCGAATGTCACCTGGTGGATAGCCAACTGTCTCACAGACAGGATGCAGGAAGTCAGAATTGGGGAGTCCACCTCTACAAAGAGGACAGTCACAAGTGTAGTCCCTCAGGGATCGGTCCTTGGACCGCTCATTTTGGCATTTACTTCTCTGAAGTCAAGGCTGGTGTTAATGGTCTCTGGCTGACTAAATTTGCAAATAATTGCAATTTAATTTAAGGTGGTCTCCTCACTGCCACCCGCTGCACTTGAATGAACAATATTCAAAACGGTGAACAGAAATCTGTTAAAATTATTATGTCTTGGCATGTTTACATAACACATTTCGGGGGGGGGGGTCACCTTTATGAATGCTACACAGATGTTCATATGTCCTTTCCCTCAAACATCTTTCAGTCTTCTCCACATAAAATAACCTACAGGAGGCACAGTGGGCCTAATAAACTACAGCTTTACTCGTACAGTTGGGCATACCACATTTTATCTAAGGTTTGGCTAGTGTCGATGTAATACCCTTATTCTCTACATTAATACAAGAGCATTGATGGCACCTACCACATCTAGTTGCACTAAACCCCTTTATGTGGGAACCTTCAAAACTAGAACGGCCAGATTCAGAACAGTTCTTTAGGTTTTTTGATCTCTTACAACTGAAATGAGGAGAAGTGCCAAGAATTTCACTCATTCATTCAACATGTGAAAAAAATGTCCAAATGTTTAGTAACAATATCCTTTACTGACCTTGTATCTGCTGTATAGGTCAGCACCATGGCATTGTCAAATTTTGTTGCATCTTTATTTAAATTCATAGGCATGACACAGTTGTCCCACAACATAGTTTGAAATTTTGTTTTTCTACTCTGAATAATTTCCTGCCTAGCAGACTCAAGGAACCCCGCTGGGGTATTGCCTGGCTGTGAATATGTCACACAGCTTATCTAACTCATTCATAAATATATCATCCTCTTACACCATTCTGGACAGATGAACAAACTGTCCCTTAACCAGACTGTTTCTCTTGGATGACAGCTCTCATAATGAAAATAGACTTTGAAGAATGTGGGCTTCCTGTAAATATTAGGAAAGAATTTTTTTGCCACTCACATCCTTGGTAACGTAAACACCTAAAAATGACACTGCCAAAAGAAAAACTATGAGTTCAGGACAGGAAATGAGTTGTACTACTTAAGTCAAAAACTCTTGAAACAGCGGTTTACCACCGCCCACAGAGCAAATATGTCACCCTAAGACACAGTGAATAGTTTTGCAAGTAGGGCGAGTTAAACATAAAACATTTTTCCTAAGCACTGAAAACCAGATTGGCATTTATTTCAACAACTGCAGCCCCCAGTGCCACACCACTGGTTTGGTGACAGATTTGCCCTTCAAAGAATAAAAAAATATTGAAAAGCACAAACTAAACTCCATGGCCTGCATGACCAGTGAAATATCACCTGCAGAAAGTTGTCTGACTTTCACCAGGGCTTCACTAAAGACAAACAATACTGTGGAGTATCATGGAAAACAAATCCTTGATATCAACAGTAACTAATAAAGTCTCCAAAATGGGTACTGGCCCTTTTAAGCTAGTTAAAATTGCCAAGAATCCTTTAAATGATAATCAAAAGTGGAGATGTGACCTTTTAGCATTGTCAACCATAATGGCCAAGGGCTCAGTTTGACACAGTATCCTCAGACTCAGAGTCCAAAGAATCATGACATGTCACTTGGGAAGCATAATCCAACCCAACCTTTTCTGCGCCAAACCAAGAATCACAGTCAGAAGGGGAAGGATACCTTTTACTCTTTAAATAGGAAGAGCTCACTGAAGCAGACTTCAAGGATTTAAAGGCTTTTAAAAACCCTTTGGCAAAACTGTACCATTCCTCCTCGGCCTGTTTGACAGATAGGGCAAGAGGAAAAAAAAGCTGCTTAGTTTTTCTAAATTTACTTTCTCTGTATGTCTAAAGCATTCTCACTGAATCAGACGTGCAGACTTCTATAACTTAACCCACTACCTCTTCTTTCATCAGCACCTCAGGAATACTGTCCTGCCCTGCCGATATCATCAGGTGGGGGTTTCCCTTCGATGTACTAGATGTAAATCTGGCCCATGAGAATGTGTTGGGTTCATTGACCTTAATGGTGTCCATAAGCAGCAGCGTTAGAGGGGTGTGAATAATACAATCCCAGGACTCCAATAACACCACAGCAGAATTGTCTGTTGGGGGGGATAATGGCAAAAACTCTTTGGGAACCTCTAACAGTTTTATTTGTTTTTTTTAGGCATTAGAAGGGGGATGTCTGATGAATTCAATCTAGTACCCATTGACATCAGAGTAAGGGCTTTAAGCCCTTGGTTCTCAAGAAATATATTGAGGCTACTAAGCAAAGTTCTTATGGTCTCGGGAGTAAAGAACAAACAGATGCTACAAAAGCAGACAATGTGCGACTCCGCTAAACAAAAAAGTAAGCTGTGTTTGTCTTCCACAAAGAAACATACCTTTTCTCCTAAGCATAAGAAAAAAAAAACTTTTTAATCAAATTTTACAGAAAAATGGAAAGAAAGACCCCAAAATGATACTTATCTGCCCAAAAGTTCAAACAAACTATCCACAGAAAAACTGAAGATGCAGCAAAGATGCATTCTAACTGAAATCTTTGACAGCAACAAAGTTCTGAACTTTGGTGCCTGTATGCCTGCTTTCATACTAGCCCACCCTCAAGTATTCTTGAATGTCTAGTACAAGTTGAAGGTGCTCAAATTCGTTCTAATATTAGGCTAAAGTCATATCCTTGGTAGGACAGATTACATATAGCTACATGCTGCAGGAACACTCATCTAATGATGAGCATCTTACAAGACATTAGAACTCATTTCTGTTAACGAAAGGGAAAAAAAATGAGATGATGTGGGGGTAGACAGTAATTTAGACTTCTAGGCCAGAAAGATATTCATGGGTGACAATTCTCTATGGAAATGGTTCAGATTTAATTCTAATGGATTATACGGTGGATAATCCAGATAGGTTATACACACAAAAATAAATTATGAAGACTACATTCAATATACGTGCCAACGAAAGAGAACTGTGAAACTTTTCAGCTCTTTAGAGGAGTTTTCAGATAATGACAATATGTGTTGGAAACTTCAACTGTTGTTTTAGAAAGAGATGGAAAGAAAAAAGGTTCTAAAGTGGCAGATTAATGAAAGAAATTGTAAAGGGAAACACACAGGAAGTGCAATACTACAAAAATGCTTTTTTGTGCAGTATGACATGGCTCCTGGTATAAAGAGAAGTAAATATGTTTCTAGCTAAAGAAAAACAGAAATAAAACATACGAGGTGACTGGAAGAGACACGGGTAAGAAATATATGGGAAAAGAAGCAAAAATTACAGTGACACTGGAATATGGAAAGCATGACAAGAATAAAGAAAGAATGTGGAATGTTAAACTGGTTAGGTAAACGAAGTATACAAAAGAAGCTGATTTTACAGTGGGGGAAATGAGACAAATTTTGTAGAAAGCAAAGGTCAAGGGTTCACCAGGCAGGGGAAGTGGCATGCTTACAAGTTCTATAAACATATGGATGAAAGTCAATTAAAATTATTTCCAAAAATGCTACAAGAATAGATGGTTAGAAGAAAAGATAGGAACCACGTTTATTGAAATGTTTGTTGAGACAGGAGTATATGGTATTGTAAAATGTAAAACTATTCAGTAATAATTTCTAATATTTCCCTCAGAGTTATCAGAAAAACTATCAGAAAATGTAATGAGGGAAGAATAATGGTAGGTGACATCACAAAAGAATTTGACAACAATCAAATTCACTTATCAGTGGATCAACAGGTAGCAGGGTGGCCACGGTGGTGCAGTGATTAGTGTTGGCACCTCACAGCAAGAGGTTATCCAGTTCGATTCTTGGCTGGGGTGCCTTCTGTGTGGAGTCGGCATGTCCTCCCTGTAGTCGCGTGGGTTTCCTCCGGGTGCTCTGGTTTCCTCCCACATCCCAAAGACATGCAGTAGGTGGATTGGACACTCTAAATTGGCCCTAGGTGTGAGAGTGTGTGTGTGTGTGTGTGTGTGTGTGTGTGTGTGTGTGTGTGTGTGTGTGTGCCTTCTGTGGAAGGTTGGGCACCGGGCTGGCAACTTGACACCGTAAAACTCCACTGCCAATCATGAGCGGACAGATGATCCGCTGTGGCGAGCCCTAACCGGGAAAAGCCAAAAGAAGAAGTGGATCAACAGGTAGCACACTCACCTTTCGTGCTGAGAGCAGAAGACTGTGTGTTCTATTCCCACCCCAGGTGACTGAATTAAGTGTCCATTACTCACACTGCAATGTAGCATTAGGGAGTAATGCACTCGAGTGTGCCATCATTCAGAAGTTAAACAAAGATCCCATCTGCCTTAGTTGGTGATAGCTCAGATGGATGTTGAAAGAGCACATGGCACTTATCAAAACCAAGTGCAAGTGAAGTTTCCTGGTGTCGTGACCATATGTCCACTAGTCAGTATAAATTCCATCTTGGGTCGCCCCTGAAAATAGACTACCAGCCTAGCATGACTAAGCCAGTCAATAAAGAATGCCTAAACAAATAAATATTTCATGGAGGTATGACTTTGGGAAAAAATGGGGGGGTGGCTTTACATGGGAAATTTATAATAATTCTTATTTAATTCTGTGGGTTACCTGGTAAAAGATTAGGCTGGAGAATGGGGTAATGCAGGGCTGCTCCTTTAGCCCAATTTTGTCTGGATTGATTATGGGTGCAAACTGGGATGAAAGAAATTACTCTCGCATGGCAATGGAGGCTACATAAAGACTTCATATTAATAATATGCTACTGGTAGGCAGTGGATATGATAGGCACTATAAACAATGAAAAATTAGGTTTGTGGAGGCTTGTGGTCGATAAATTGTGTAAGATTTGTTATGGTTAAGCTTTAGCAGGAACAAGTCAAAGGATTTGGAGTTATAACCACAGTAGGGCAGATATATTTTAATACTACGGAAACTGGAGGAAGTGATATAGTGAAAAGATGATGATCAGGTTACTTAAACAACTAGCTAACATGTGGAAAGCTTCTAGTATAACATCTAGAAAAAAATCTACTTAATAAAATCAGAAAAAAATGGGACAGTAAGACATTATGCTCAAATTCTTTACCTGGCAAAGAAACTGGAAACTGAATGAATATGTCTAGTTTCTAACTATAATTTGAAGTTATTACATTACAAGGGGAATCTTTTATGCTAAGGAAGAAGGGGGAGGTTGAGAAGCCTGTAGAGTTTTTAGCATCACTGCATTTAAGCGTGACTCTAAAGATAATAATGGGGCTCTACAGTTAACATCGGAATATGATGTATTTAAGCAATAGCCGACGATGTTGTGTGGTATACTGAAGATTTACCCACGGTTGGTGTGGTTTAATCACGAGGGCGAAGCCAGAGTGATTAAATAAAGCCAACTGTGGGTAAATTTCAATATACCACAACCACTGAGTCTGTTATTGCTATTATACAATGGCATTATTTAAGAAAAAAATACTAACTTTTCTTAAATAATGTCTTTGTATAATGGCGCATTACTGTTCTTCCTCTGGTTGTGGTACACTGCTTCCTTGTTTTGATGTGCTGAGCATGCGTATGGGACTTGCGTCCCACGCATACCCAGTACATCGATGCTTTGAAATGGAAGCAATGGATAAAAGAAAGTCTCGGTTGCTCTGTTTTTTTCCTTTTTTTTTTTTATTTGTTAAAAAAAAAAAAAAATGTTTTGAGCACTTTATACCAATTGAAAAATGCCTGGGCGACCGGACCTTTTTCTGTTGGTATATTGTGGGATTTGCAACGGGCACGCTGGCCAATCAGCGTGCACGTTTTGGAATAGTAATGGGTGGTCATTGTATAATAAGCATCACCAAACATTTTCAAATGCTTTAAAATACATTAATCCAAGAAAGAATGTTCCCCTGTAGGCAAACAGTCCCCGTTGTAAAATGTAGGCAAAACAGCAATGGTAAACTGAAGCACAACTTGTATCACCATTCAGTAAAATAAAATCACATTTATTTTCAAGTAGGTAAGTGGTTTCACCACAAAATGTGGCTTCATCAGACCATTTACAAGTAAAAGTGCATAAACTGCCAAACATTTCCATTTATACAGAACACTTCCCCTTAATTAAATTCAAATGTTTGTTATAGCAAATCAATTCAGCACAAAACTACCCCTAGTTGCTTGACATCATGTTTGTGTTTTTCGGCTTTTCCCGGTTAGGGGTCGCCACAGCGGAACTCCGGTCCGCTAATGATTGGCAGTGGATTTTTACGTACCGGGTTACCAGCCCTGACGCACAATCTTCAATGAAGGCACGCCCCATTCACGTATGCCTCCACAAAGAAGACACTCTAGCTGAGAATCGAACAGGACAACATCTTGCTATGAGGCGACAAAGATTAAAACAGCAACAAATTAACTATTTAGTTGCTGATACATAAATAAAATCCACATTATAATACTCGAAATTCATCACATAATAAAACTGTATGCACGCTCCACTTCAGAATATATGCATATCTCATCCTTAACAGCATAAATTGTATTGTGCATCTATAGATAAACTAGCTATCTACTTGCTTTTGTTATATATAGATCGTCACACAATAATACATTTATACCATCGTCGCATAACATTTCCTACTTGGTATAACTGATTATATGGTCAAGCACTCGCTCGACTCATTCAAATCAGTACATCATTACTTATACATTCATGGATCAAGTCATATTGCACACATTTAAATATCCCTCCAAGTCTATCCTGTGGTGTAGCTAGGTCCTTTCAAATGAAAGATATAGTACCATCAAACATGTTATAACATAATCGTTCAGCTTACAACCCTTGTATGCTGTCAAAAATCAATCATGAAGTGATTTTTATTTTGCTTCGTTCAAATAAACAGTTTATTGTACCTTCTTAAACATAGATGAATGACAAGCATATTTATCTATATATCCATACTAAGTTCCAGAATGCAGTTAAATATGCACTTATCCAGTTTACTTTTGCAATAAACCCCCTTTTTTGGTGTGAATGCTGTTAAGCACTCACTCTACTATTTACTTTGCAAAAGCACTCCTAATCATGATGTCATCACGCCATGCCTCCGTTCCTTAAAAACATAGCCATCTGAATAATTCACTGTTCGGCTACTTGTAAAGTGCATTTCCTATAACATAAAGACTATGTAGCATCAGATTTACCTAATACTAAGTCCTCACAAACATGAAAAACGGGAGCTTCGCTAAGTGCAGTGGAATATTTTGCATCCAGCTGTGCTATCACCAATTCAGACATATGGAACCTCACTTTAACATCTAATCTGAAGGATGGCACCTCTGAAGTGCAACATCTCTCTATGCTGCAATGCAGTGCTGCACTGGAAAATTAATCTAAACAGTTAGCAATGAGAAAGAATCACAGTCTTGTGATTGTTCATAAACAAAGGCACGCATGCAATCTATTGAGACAATGAGTGTTGGTTACATAGGAAACAGGCTCTGATGACAGTCTGTTTTGAGGGGTTTCCAACAATGTGATGACAGGCAGGAGGTTTACTAAAGGTAACTCTGCTGCACTTCTTGCTATTTAGGGATTCCATGGAAGGCAAGCTAACAAGGCTGACGTATTAAGTTCAATGACACACATTAGGGAAAGTAACTTAAAGGGAAAATGATACAAGAGTCTTGACACCAGAGGTTGAATTTCGGACGTTTCAAGTAACCAGTACATCCTGCACAACCCAGGAAAATGAGGTTATTTTGGGTATCAAAACTACAGCCACCATGTTTTAAGGTAAGGAATATGCAAAGAAAGATTAAACATCCAGCACGCCTGATGTCATATCTTCTTTTAAAGAAAGGCATGCAAACTAGACTGGATTCCCCAAAAGGAAGTACAACCACGACTGCCCTGGATAATAAGGAGTTACCAGGACTGGATGAATCCTTTCCTCTCATGCTTTTAAATAATCTTCTGAATCAGAATAGTGGAAGAAATGTATAAAAGAGCCAGCCATGAGACCTTTTTTCCCCAGGAGGATTTTTGCCCTCATCTAGTACCTGGGAAATTATGTACTGCCTCACAAAGCAAATAAACCCACCTTCAGAGCTCCACAAATGAAAGAAAGCAGGAGAAATAGTTCTGAAATGAGTTAATCACACATGGTCCAGATACACAGGAAAAAAGGTACTACTACACTTCGGCGGGAGTGCCTTCTGTGTGGAGTCTGCATGTCCTCCCAGCAGTCGAGTGGACGTTCGAAAGACATGCGTTGAATTGGTGTGCCTTCGTTGAAGGTTGGGCATCTGGCTGGCAACTCGACATCATAAAAAACAATTGCCAATCATTAGCGGACCGGAGTTCCACTGTGGCGACATCTAATCGGGAAAAGCCGAAAGACAAACAACAACAACAGCAACAACTCCTGATAAACAAGTCTAGATAAAATAAAATACAGAAACTACTATTTTTCCTGTGTGTATTTTACATACTGAGCCTACTGACCATCATGTCTCCCCTATCAGCCATACCCATTTGTTCCCCTGTCCAGTGTATTCCCAACTGAGGGTGAAAGGTGCCTAAGGGAGGCCAGAATACTGCAGCCTTGGCCGTGATTTGGACCCTTGTCAATGATTGTGTAGTTATCCTCTTCCGGGGGGGGGGGGTGACAAAAGACCCAAATCACTGCAGGAACAACAATGGCATCCCTGGGGTGGATGCACACTCCTATGCTACAAGAGGGTTGGGCTGTTGAAAACCCACCTCGACTACTTCTTGCAGTGCCGCTCTTTCTTCAATGGACTGTGGCTTTGGACAAAGCCTGACTGCCCCCCTTCCCCTCACCTCCCAGGACGGGCACACCAATCCCCTCCTGCCACCTTCTTCAACCACTAACTGGTCTTGGGTTGTCTACGCTGCAGTTAGGGCTTTATTTTTCTATTCCATTGGAGATGGCTTGAAACTACCTTTCTGAACACATCTTCCAGATCTAACTATGAACTCAGCCTGGCTTCAAAGGTTGACAGCAGTAATAATGCATTTTTAAATACATCAGAAAATCTAAACTGAAAATGTGAATTTGACATTTTATCAATAAACAAAATGATCTTCCAGCCAGATGACAAAGGAAATGTACTTTCAGAAAAAAAAAAACTCGCAATACAAAAGCATATATCAGAGAGCTATAGACAGGGAAAGAAATTTTTATATAACCAGTGTTATAATAACTGCAGACACAAGTAAAACTGAAAATTCAAGTTTCATGCATCCAAACAATGCATCTGGTGTTTTTCTTACACAGAATCAAGAAGATCGGAACTAAACCTCTATCAATCATAAACAGAACATTAATATGAAGACATGTCCCCAATTAATAAAGTGGGAATGGAGGGTCACATCAGGCCCAAACCAAACCAAACCAAGGAGAGAGTCACACTGAAACTTAACTAGAATATCACAGGGGATCTAGTACAGGTCTACGAAATGGAGAGCTTGCCTATTAAATCTTTTAGCACTCTTAGAAGTGGTAACAACTGCATTTCATAAAAGGACTAGAAATTAATACTACTTTATCTTGAACTTGTTGAGGTGTTCAACATTATTCCAAATAAGGGAAATTTTAAATTAAAACATTAAACGATCCATATTTAAATTAATGAGTAAAACTGAAATTTAAGCACTTAACTGTAATTACAGACTTGTGTTGGCAGTTTAATTTCCATCATGTCTATGACTAAAGTTGGCAGGTATTTGCCTTCACTCACAGAACTTTCCCAAGCTACTTTAGACATCCCCCATAATCCTCAATATCAAAGGACCCCCCCCCCCCAATCTCAGCAGCTCGCAAAATGGCACTGTCAAAACAAAAATCTAAAGCAGGTAGAAAGTTATGATCCAAAAGGACTGCATCCCAGGGCAGACGGCAGGATGGTGACAAACCCTTATCAAAACCCTTGCTCCATAAGTCCGCCAAGTATTCAGAACACTATGCCTGGACAGTTCCTATCAGTTTCTCCTGCCCGCAAGCCAGGTCGACATGGGCATACTTTGACAACGTAGCAACTGCCTCATGTTCAGTGACAGGCATCTTCTGCCAGCACAAACATCACAACCCCCACATCACATAGTCAAGCACAACATACACCCACCTATGCAGATGTCCTCAATAAAAAAACTTACCTAAACAGCAAGACCTCCAAAACACACTTATAAACATACCACACACAACACCAAACACATCACACACAGCAGACAGCACACCAGTGTCTCACAAACACAGCCCATAAGGCACAACAATAAACCAATGCAGCCCATAAGACATAACAGTAAACCAAACATACTACTCACTGGCGACTCAGTTGTGAGACACACTGATGTCCCCCTCACCAGGCTCGAAAAGGAAAAGGTCACAGTTAGTTGTCTTTCAGGTGCCAGAATCTGCCACATCATGTGCACACTTAAGTCTCTCCACAACAGATGCAAGTATGACACTGTCATTATCCATGTTGGTGTAAATGACTCGAGATGTACCTCCCTGGACTAAATGAAGAGAGACACGACTGAGCTCTTAGAGTGCGTGTCCCAGACAGGTATGACCCTAGCCCTAAGCAGCAACACAAAATAATGGACTTCAACAATTGAATTAATTTCTTAGGCCTTTCCAAGGGGCTCCAGTATTTGTCTACCTGGGATGACATGGTTGACAGGCCTCAATGCTTTGCCAGAGATGGCTTCCACCTGTCACCCTTGGGATTCGGACATTGGCCAAGGCTCTTGCCTCCCCCACTGTGTCTTTTTAGGCTGTCCCAAAGACAAATCTTCCAACATAAAAGATGTGTCAAAAAGCAAATTGAGGGTCATGCTGCTTAATGCTAGGAGCCTTAACTTGAAAATGCACTCACTGGAGGCTCTCCTCACACTGGAAGATGCCAATGTCTGTGTGGTCATGGAAACTTGCTTCAGGGCATACGGACAGCATGCCTGCCTAACCAGACTATACCTCATTCCACAAATTCAGACCCCAAAATGAGGTCAGGAAGACTAAGGGTGGTGGAGTCTATCTTCATTAAGGACAGGCACACCTCCAGTATGGTTTGCCAACGTAATGCACTGGAATTACTCCAGGTGCAACAGACAGCTGGAAAGACACCCATCCAAGTTACTACCAGCTATAGACCCCCCCCTCCCAGACTCAGGTCACCCACTCCTCAAACCTACTTGACTCCATCAAGGTACCCCCCTAACACCATGATCCTTGGTGACTTCAACTACCCCACCATAGACTGGGTGAACTATTCCTGCACTAATGCACTCACCCAATGATTCCTTGACTTCCTCAGTTCCAATGCACTTGACCAGCTTGTCTCAGCCCTCACAAGGGGAGATAACATTCTATACTTGGTTAACATAGGCGACCACTGCACCACTCCCATAGTATGTTCTTCCCTGGTGAGAAAAGATCATCGGCCTGTCTCATTTGAAGTTTCTATCCCACCCAACCCCTCCCCCAGCCGCTACCATGCTAAAAAACTTCTCAAAAGCTGACTACAACCACCTAAGGGAAGGTATCAGTAGCTTCACACCACCGCCCCCCTCGGAGGATTCGGACAACTATGCTGAACCGTACACCAATGCATTATACAAGCACTTGTACAACTGCATGGACTCAGCCATACCCAACAGAATTAAAACCTGGTCCTCAAGGAAACACAAACCTGTCTGATGGACATCCTCTATCAACAGGCTTTACAACAAAAGGAACAAACTGTTGTCCAAGGGTAAAAAGGAACAAATTCCAAATTGGAAAAACTCCCTCCTCAGCCTCAACAATCAAATTAGATCACTAGTGAAAACCACTAAAGCCAATTATGAATTGAAACCACCCTCCGAAACATAGGGAAACCACAAAGCCTTCAGTTACGTCAGGAACCTCCATGGCAAAGCCCAGGTTTGTTCCAAATTAGTACTTAACGATACCAGTTACACTGACCCTGCTGACTTGGCCAACCTGCTAGCAGGCAGGTTGAGCACAAACTTCACCCCCCATCCCCCCAAAGGCCTAGTCAACATCTCCGATACTTGTCCTGCACCTCACATCTCCATAGATCAAGTGTTAAAGGCCCAATCCAAGGCAAAGAACACGGCTTACATGGGACCTGATAGCATCCCAGGCTGTATTCGGCACCATCTCCAGCAAGAACTAGCTTTGCATTGAGCACCCTATTCAACCACAGCCTAAGTACAGGCTTCATTCCAGAAGAGTAGAGAACTGCCATTGTAATCCCCTTGCACAAAGGTGGTGCCACTACTGACCCTGGAAACTATTGCCCCATTAGCTTGACAAGTCTGATCTCTAAAGCCATGGAGCATATTATTATGAATCTCATAAACAAGGACATAGGCAATCTCCAAGCACTTGACCCCACCTAGTTTGGATTCGCCAAGGGCCGATTTTGCCTGTTGAACCTGGTTGACTTCTTTGAGTCTGTCACCAAGGCCCTGGATGTGGGAAAGTCAGTACATACAGCTTACCGTGACTTGGCCAAGGCTTTTGACACAATACCCCCACTCAAGCATCATCAAAAAGCTAACACAAGTTGGCATAAATCCCTATCTCATCAAATGGGTGGCCAACTGGCTCACCGATAGGACCCACAAGGTCAAAATAGGTGCCTCCATCTCCAACAGCAGATTTTTCACTAGTAGTGTTCCCCAGGGATCTGTCCTGGGACCCCCTACTGTTTGGCGTCTACCTCTCAGAGGTCCAGGCAAAGACAAAAGGCCTGTGGTTGACCAAGTTTTCAGATGACTGTAAGTTGGGTGCTGTCGCTGACTCCCCAAATGATATTAACATACTGCAAGAGGTTTCACACAGCAACAAATGACTGTTGCCAAAGTCATGACCTTAAGTTAAATGCAAAAAAACATGTATTATCATACCATTCGGCAAAAACACAGCCCCTACTGATTACCACATCAACGGCAACCCCCTAAGCACACAACCTGTTGTGAGAGGCCTGGGTACCCAGGTTGACAACAATCTCACACTAACCATCATGTAGTGGCAGTGGTCAGAAAAACATTTTACTTGGTTCATCTCATAATTAAGGGAATTGCATTCAGAAAAAAGGAGGTTATTACCTCTCTGTACTCCTCCCTCACCAAGCCAATAATTGAGTATAATGCCCCGCTTGGTATGTACCTCTCCAAACACCTGCATCAACTGGAAAGGCCACAGAAACACCTCACAAAGAAAATCCATGGCCTCCAATGCCTGTCCTATGCGGACAGGCTCAAATCACTATTATTCTACTCTGTATCATACAGATTGCTCAGTGGTGATCTGTGTCTCGCCTACAAGGCAATATCGGACCTGCCCTACTAGAGATGTTCCATATCTGTAAGTCTAACTCCTCATACATTACCCGCTCGAAAAGCTCAAATCTAATATGTGACATCAACAAAACCTGCTGGAGAGACAGTTTTGTCTCCCAGAGGCTGCCCTGTCTGTGGAATAGACTTCCCATACATGTCAGAGTACCTCAGTGACCCTCTTCAAGTGCAACTTGATGAGTGGATGGGAAACCACAAATTTGTCCAAGGGGTTCCACCTGTGTCCTTCCCTGACAGAGGTGACAAGGGCTGACTGAGGATTCTTTTTGGGGGATAAACTCTTGGCTAGGCTTGTAAGGGCTCCAGGGCCATTAGCCTAGTAACCTCCTATGATCCTATGTGATAGTTATTTTTTTGTTTGTCTTTTCGGCTTTTCCCGGTTAGGGGTCGCCACAGTGGAACTCCGGTCCGCTGATGACTGGCAGTCGATTTTTATGGTGCCGAGTTGCCAGCCCGACGCCCAACCTTCAGCGAAGGCATGGCCATTTACACATGTCTTTCGAGAGGCCACTCGACCGCGGGGAGGACATGCAGACTCCACACAGAAGGCACTCCACCCGAGAATTGAACAGGAGAACCTTTTGCTGTGAGGTAACAACGCTACTGCTGTACCACTGCGGATTTCTATGATCCTATGTGATAAATGCCTTAAAATCCCATAAAACAAACTGATTTAGCATTACTGGTACAAAACAACTCATCCTACTTAATTCTTGCCCTCCCTAAATAAATTCCTTCAACTCATTATTAATTCTGGTCCACAACTTCTCCTGTAGTTGATAAAAATATAATATCAATATATGTCAACAGCCTGTCATATATGTAAAACAGTTCAAATCACAGAGATTCAAATACACACTACTTTGAATCACAAAGATTCCAAAGAAGAAAAAAAAATATTTTTTTTTTGCGTTTGGCAGGGAGGCAAAGCCCCAAGCACTGCCACATAGATTCATAGGTGTGTACTAGGCTAATGGTCCTGGGGTCTTTACAAGCCTAACCATAGGATTACCCTGGCATAGTGCCACCCGGCCTTACTAATTATATATACCAACTCCAAGATATACAGTGGGGAAAAAGGTAAATTCCCTGATCATCCCCACTGCACCGCAATTTTGTACTTAAAAAAAAAAAAAAAAAAAAAAGCTATTATGTGTGATCACCCAGTTGTCGATTAGCTTCATCAGATTGCTTCCCTTCTAAATGTTGCTTTCTCAGTGGGTTTGAATGTATCTGAATACGTGTGTGTGTATACATAGATATATATATATAATACATATATGTATACGTATATCTATATACAAATATATGTACGTATGTGTGTGTGTGTGTGTGTGTGTGTGTGCATACACACACATTTTATATATATATATATATATATATATATATATTTACATACATGCACAAACACCTTTCCCCACCTTCAAAGCTCAATTCAAAAGACACTTTTGTCAAAAATCGGACTACAGCTACTTCTCCACTGGACAGGCAATCTAACTCCCTCCTCACCTGCATCACTTCTGCTTTGATCCTCTGCTCTCACCTGCTACTTCCCTCTCATATTTACTATTAATGAATTGGTTCAGCAATACCCATATCTAGTGGGCCCCGAAAAGATGAAGTATGTAGGTGTATGGATTGAAAGGGATTATGTTATGGCAGCAAAGGATATAGGGAAGAGGCTAAAAATATAATAAAGCCCATGATTATTAATAGGGAAACTAAGATACAATCCCTGAAAATGTTTCTAGTCCCTTTAGTTAATATCTCATATGCATACATCTATACTGGTCCCTGACTGAAGATGGAATATTCACAACAGTGAACGTTGAAACACCAAACCAACATCACTGAAAACCGGGAAATTCTAATGTTATGGGCCGACACTGTGTAGGATCACTGTACAGTGAGTATTAGGGTTTAGCACTTTTCCCCATTATAGTATGATCTCAAAGTTTGCATGTATAATTTGCTGGAAGTGTGGAGAGACTTGCCCTCCTGCAAAAAAGAAACTTTTGTGATCCTGGCATTGCTTTTAAATTTCTATTTATGTTGCTTCAGTGTTCAGCGTTCGCTACTGTTAACGTTTGATCTTTTGTCGGGATCTATCTGTATGTACACACATACATGAACACTCAGACACACACACACACACACACACACACACACACACACACACACACACACACACACACACACACACACACACATTGTGGCTGATGAATAGTTAACCTTGGCATAGAAACATTTATGGAAGATTTAACTATTTGTACATTTTATTGGCTTCCACATTCCTCTGCTTTATACAAAGTAAAAGAATTTTCAAAATATCTCAAGTACCTCTACATAATCACTTGTCAGTTTTCTTGCCAGAGTTTCCCCAAGTTTGGCAACAACTCTTTCTACTTTCTGTTGACTAGGAAGTTGTGTTACAACATTTTATGCCCTTAAATTATCAAAAATAATTGCTTCACAGCAACCTTTCTAGACGCATGTTATCCAAATACTCATTTATTTTCCCTTTAGCACTCTGCAATTGCTCCTCTGCTTGTTCTGTGAAATTCTCAACCCTCTAAACAATTCCTATTATTTCTTTCCCAGTATATATTTATATCTTATTTCTATCATATTTTAATCTCAATTTTTCATTTTATCCCACACTTTAGCTATCCCTTCTAAAAATGCCTATCTTCCCTAGATATATGTTCATAGGTAGGTACTAGGCTATCTGCCCGAGGGCATTTACAAGCCTAGCCAGAGTGTGTTGGCTTTCACCGCCCCACTGATTAATTAACTGAGCCTCTATCAAGCAGAGCCAATGAAGTGATCCCAGGGGTGTATTTTCTGTTACCCATCCACTCGTCAAGGTTTCTCTTGAAGAGTGTTAGTGAGGGGCTCTGCCTAATGTAGTTAGGAATTTTGTTCCAAAGCATGGGGAGTCTCTGTGACAGGAATCTATCCCTCCAGCATGTTCTATTTATTGTTGTGGCGAGGTTTAGCTCACTAGAGTGCGTGGCTCGCAGTGACTTGGATTTCTTTAGGTGGAGTATGTCCATCAATTCTGAGTTGGACATGGCTTTGTAAGTCAGGCAGAGATCACCTCTGAGTAAGCGATATGCCACGGAGTACAGCTGGAGTTTTTTCAGTCGGGCTGCATAGGACATATGTTTGAGACCAGTAATCCTCTTGGTGAGGTACTTTTGTGGTCTTTCCAGCTGTTGGAAGTGTCTTGTGAGGTACATCCCAAATGAGGCATTGTACTCTATGATGGGTCTGATGAGTGACTAGTAGAGGGGCACTATAACCTCTTTATTTCTAGATGCAAACCCCTTAGTAATTAGATGGGCCACATAGAAAGATTTCCTAACCACTTTGGCAATATGATTGTCAAAGGAGAGATTACTATCTACCTGGGTCCCCAGATCTCTTATTACCTCTTCTCTATTAAGGGGGCTGCCACCTATGTGGTAATTCATGGGTGTTTTGTTTTTCCCAAACGGGATGACTGCATTTTTTGGCATTTAGCTTGAGGCCATGACTTTGACACCAGGTGTCTGTCTCAGTAAGGCCTTTTTGAAGGATGTCCATGTCAGCCGGAGAGTCACTTATGGCTTCCAGTTTGCAGTCATCGGCGAACTTGGTTAGCCATAGTCCTCCTGTGGTTGCCTGCACTTCTGAGAAATATATGCCGAACAGTAGGGGTCCCAGGACCAAGCCTTGCGGGACACCACTTGTGACTGGTTTAGAGTCGGACCTGGAGCCCACTACTCTTACCGTGCGAGTTCTGTCTGTAAGCCAGTTGGCAACCCATCTCGTGACGTAGGGGTTTATGTTCAGGCTGGTGAGTTTTTCTGTAATACCCGAGTGAGGAATGGTGTTGAACGCCTTGGCGAGATCAAGGTAGACTGTGTGAACTACTTTTCCCTTGTCTATGGCTTTGGTGACTGTCTCGAAGAAGTCAACCAGGTTTAGTAGGCATGATCTGCCCTTAACAAAGCCAAACTGGGTTGGGTCAAGTGTTTGGAGGTTCCCAATGTCTTTGTTAACGAGTTCCATGATGATGCGCTCCATAGCCTTGCAGACCAGGCTAGTCAGGCTTATGGGGCGATAGTTACTAGGGTCAGTTGTGGCCCCTCCTTTCTGGAGTGGAATAACCTTTGCTGTGCGCCATTCTGTGGCACGTAGCCTGTGGAGAGGCTGAGGTTGAACAGCGTGGTTAGGTGGGGGGTTAGTTTGTTCTGTAGTTCGTGCAAGACGCAGCCTGGGACACCATCTGGCGCCATTGATGCTGTGTTTTTGGCTTTTGAAAGGGTTGTTTTCACCTGTGCTTCTGTGATTTTCGGGACACTACACTTTTCCGGTACTGTTGTGGGCCCTTCTGAAGGTGAGAGGGAGGTGAAGTTTGCACTGAAGCTATCTGCCAGGATGTTGGCAATATCAGTAGGTTCAGTATATTCTGTGCTATTTTGCACTAGCCCAGAGCATATCTGCGAGTTGCCACTTAGATAATTGACATGGCTAAAGAAGGCTTTGTGGTCATCTTTCGAATCCTTGGCTATTTTTCTTTCAAAGTCAGCCTTGGATGATTTTATGAAGGACCACAGTTTCTTAATGATACCGATCAGGGATGTCTTTCCTTCTTGGGATTTGCTTTTTTTCTGAACTAGTTTCCTCCTTTTGTTGTATAACCTGTTTATGGCAGGGGTCCACCAGACTGGTTTCCTTCTCTTAGGGGAGTGAGTCTTGGTTTTGCTAGGAATGGCATGATCCATGCATCCTTGTAGGTGCTCATAGAGTGCAACTGTAAAGGATTCTGCATCTTGGGCAGTGTTATCCTTTAGCGTGGGTAGCTGTGAAACTTACCACCTCTACTTAAGTAAGGTGAAGTTTGCTTTAGAAAAGTTTTTCACTGTGGTTTCCTTGGTTGGGGGTGGTGGTGGGGTGTGGATATCCAGGGTGATTAGTTTATTGTCTGATCTAACCAGTGACGGGTTGACCTCCGGTACGGAACATCTGTCTCCCATGTTGGTGATGACCAGGTCCAATATGCTGTGGCCTCTGGTAGGGGAGTTTACTAGCTGATCCAGGGCATTTGAGTTGATAAATTTCAGGAAGTGCTGAGCCTGGGAGTTTGTACTCAAGTAGTTTCCCCAGTTAATGGTACAGTAATTGAAATCGCTCAGTATCAGGGTGTTTGGTAGGACCTTCATGTTTTCCAGTGTCTCCAGAAAGGTGGAGTGGTGGTCCTGGGTCATGGAGGGTGATCTGTAGCAGGCCACAATTTGCACTGCAGATTTGCCCGATGTTAGTTGTACATGGATGATCTCAGAGGTATCATGCTGCGCCACTAACCTGGAGGTGTGTGTGTATCCTTGATGAATATGGATACACCCCCTCCTTTTGTGTTTCGGTCCATGTTCTGTGGTCAAAATATGTGGTATGAGTTGTAGCCCAGTAGTGCTAGAGTGCTCTCTGGGTCTTGAACCAGGTTTCAGTTACTGCACAGATGTCGACGTTCTCCATACTTAGGAGTGCTTCGAGTGCATGCATTTTGAGATTTAAACTCCTGGTGTTGAGTAGCATAACCCTCATTTTTTTACTTGTGCTGTTTACAGAGGTGGGTTTGAATTTTGAGCCTTGTCTATAAAAGGCACTATGGGGGCAGCAAGAGCCTTGGCTAATATTCAAAAGCCAAGGGGTGACAGGTGCAAGCCGTCTCTTGTGAAGCAACACGGCTTGTCGAGCATGTCATCCCAGGCTGACAGACACTGGATCCCCTTTGAATGACACCAGAAGCTTAGCCAATTGTTGAAATTGATAATTTTTTCTTTATACTGAGGTATCATTCTTGGTGAGGGCAGGATGCTACTCAGGGTCAAGGTCATACCGGCCTGGACTAAATGATCAGAGAACTCTTCCATGTCTCTTTTCATATAGTCCAGGGAGGTACATCTCAGGTCATTCACACCAACATGAACAACGACAGAGTCATATTTGTACTTGTTCTGGAGTGACCTGAGTGCTTGTGTTATGTGGCGGATTCTAGCTCCCGACAGGCAGCGAACAGTAACCTTATGCTTGTCCAGCCTAGTGAGTCAGTGTGCCTGACTATTGAGTTACCTATTGCTAGTGTGTTAGGTATGTAATTCCGCCTTAAGGGCTGTGACTGTGCGGCACATTGATTTTGTGTTTTATGGTTTGTCTGGTTTGTGATGGGAGGTACAGGTTTTGTGGGTGTCTGCTTTGGATTTTGTGTGTTTTTTGCCAGTGCTGGTTTAGTAGGTCTATGTGATGCTGGAGGTGTGGTGCAAGTGTTAACCTTCTCCTCATGACTGTCTGTTCCAGTCTTGGGTGGAGAGACCTTAGCCTCCAGTTTGGCTGTATAATTGCATCTCTCGCATATGTTAGTGTTTTGTGTTAGGAAGAGAGGGCTGTCTGTGTACATGAGGCAGTTGTAACATTGCCTCAGGATACCCAAATTCACCAGCTGGACTGGAGAGTACACCTGAAGTTGCCCTTTGGTCATGCTTGAATAGCAGGGTGAGTTGCTTAGTCGCTTGGTTGGTGAGGGGTGGATAAAGAGCCTTGCCCTGCTGGGCAATCAAGTGTCGGGGTATATTAGTGCTTGCTATTAGGTCTGAGCAAGTGCTGGACTGTAGGATGCTTTTTGAGTGCTTAGGTTGAGAGTTAGACTAGTTTCAAGTGAAAAACTGAAGAGGAGACTTAGTGGAGCTGGGAATAATTTAACCCTAGCTAACCGGTATTGCCCGGCGCAAAAAATTGTGCAAACGCGGTTTTTAAACTACTAACTTCTGGGCTGGAACCACTCCTCCAGGGACTGATGGCTGCTCAAAGTTCCCCTCTCTCACAGGTGAACAGAGAAACTTCCCTCTATCCAAGTAAGGTATGGGCAACTCAGAAACTTGTAACACAGCCCTGAATTCAGCACTAGCCTGAAAACTGGACTATACTAGCTTAGAAAGGTGGGAAACAAGAATTTTTTTTTTGTTTTTTAGAAAAGATAAGGCAAAAACAGTAAAAAGTACACTTAAAACAGCTTTAAACAACTACAAGCAATCAGAAAAGGCTATTGCACTTTATTGTGTAGCCTACAACAGTTAAACAACTTATTTAAACAAAAAACTTTTTAGAAGGGCAGGCAGTCAAATAAGTACAATATGTGAAAAAAAACAAGCTTTTAAATCACAATAAGTGCTGGAAAATCAGCATTTAGGCGGAAAACAGTTAAGTACAGCGAGCTACCTATGAACCTATACCCTCTTCAAGCGAAATCTGGACGCGTGGATGGGAAATCGCAAATTCACCCCTGGGATATCTTTTGTGTCCCTGCTAGACAGAGGCACAGTAAACTAATTTTAAAAGGGTACCTTCTGTGACCTACTTTACAGAGGCACAGTAGGCTAATCTAATAGGGAGGCGGAAGCCAAATACACTCTGGCTAGGCTTATAAATGCCCTAGGGCAGATAGCCTAGTATCTACCTATGAACCTATGAGAAAATACAGAAAACTGATACTTAATCACTCCAAAGTCTCTCTTTTAAGCTAGAAGGCTTGTATCAGTTTAAGGCTTTCTAGTGCTTTCCAATAGGTTAGTTACAGGAAAGATGGGAAACAAGCACAGATGTGGTATTTTAAACCAGAAAATTGAAAGAGATGGACGAATTCCTGAATGATAAACTACAATTCCTGGGCCACAAACCACTCCTCTTGTGGTAGACAGGCTTCCTAGTACTTACCACTTCCAATGATAAGCTAGAAGGCTGCACTCCAACACAAAGGCTTGGGGGGCTCAGAAGCTTACAAACAGTCCTGGATACAGCAAATCTGTACCTGGACTAGACTAGTTACGGGAAAGGTGGGGATCAAGTGCAAACACAGGCGTTAAAACCAGAAAGTTGAGAGAGATGGAGAAACTGCCCAAATGGCCAATAAACTAAAATTTCTGGGCCAGAACCACTCCTCTTGTGGTAGATAGGCTACCTAGTGCTTGCCACTCCCACTGATAAGCTAGAAGGCTTCCCTCCAACACAGAAAGGCTTGCGGGATTCAGAAGCTTACCAACAGTCCTGGATACAGCAACTCTGTACCTGGACTAGGCTAGTAACAGGAAAGGTGGGAACGTTACCATGTTTGGGCTGTTTGACATCTACATCCCCTGCAACCCCCATGCACACCTTCACAGACTGATTCCAGATGTGGTTAGGGGTCACTTTGCTCTCCAACCACCCACTCCCTAAGGCTCTCCAATTTACACATCAATGTCTCCACCTACCATCCAATTTTGAGCACCCACTACAGATGCACACAACTTCAATAAACTACTTACAACCCACTTCCTCAATCACTTTAATGTGACATACTCCCATCCTAAACTTCCACTAAGATTAACCACCCACCATTAAATAAAACCATTGACAAACAAAACTTCACACAGAAACCTTCAACCTTTCCATGTGAACTCTCTATTCCTGTCAAAAATGCTAGGCTCCTGCCACTTACTTTAAGAACTTCTTCCCTGCCCACTACCCAACACAATGCTTCTCCACTTCACCATCTTGCTCCTCTAATCCACTGCACAACACCATCTGTAACCACATCTCTTTTCTCATCTCTCAACTTTCCCTTTACTATCCTATCCCAAAATCCAACAATCACCAACACGATTAAGACCTACCCCATTCTTTCACACACTACCTTATCCATCTACCACTCACATGCAACTCCACTTATGCACTCACTAGATCTCAACTCCTCAAAACCTATCAAACCCAACCACGTTACATCAAGCTTCCTAAACACCTCTACAAATTAACCTCATCTTGCTCATATTCCTCCTCAGAGGCAACACTGAATCCAATCCAAGTTCCTCCCACCACTCGATACCCACAACTTTTCCTCACACCTCTATTCTCTCTTGCACATTAACTAATGTCCCAAGTATCTCCAAATAAACACATTCCTTATAACTTCACTCTCCTCATATCATTTCAGTCACTGAAAAATGGCTCCAGCATATCAACCCCAATTTTTAGCACCTACTCCTTTTCTACAAATACCTCCAAGATGCAAGACCTGGCAAAAGGCAAGGTGGGGGCACTCAATCTCTTTATAAAAAAAACATCTTAACCCAACTATCATTACTCAAGCAAACATCTCCTCGGTGATTAAACCCAACTGGATCCTTTTATAATTTCCCTTCTAGAAGAAGAGTCACCTTCTAATAGTCATCTCTTACATTTCTCCAACAGCCTTCTTTTAACACATTTAAATACCTTATTCTTACTACTACCTCAGCTTCTTGCCACTATAAATACATCACTATGCTAGCCAATTTTAACCTAAAACTACCATGTCCCTTGAGAAACAACATCACCAAATTCCTAGCCAATATCAACCTCATACAATTAATCAATAACACTACCCATCCAAAATCACCTAACCAGCAAATACTCCATCTTGGTTCTGCTAATCACACAGAACTCTGCTATTATCAACAAAATATCTGTTTTTCTATTCTCATTCAGTGACTACTCCCCAATAACCTTCCAAATTATCCATCTGTCACAAAAACAGCCCTCCAAACTAGTTATCTTCGCTAGCAAATCCACCACCAATATGGAACACCTCAAAAACATATATCAACTATCAATTGTTCTATCTTTACCAACTTACAGAGCCCCAAGCTCAGCCACCTAAGCTATTACTATTACCCTCCCTCACCTTCAACACAAATTCTTACTTCTCACACAGCACATTTCAAATAAAACAAAACTTCACAATGAACTGCTGAAGAGGAAAGTTCCATTCAAACTTAGAGACAATGTTTGGTTTTCATGGAGGAAAACCCCTCACCAGAAAATCATACTGTCACTACCTCTCTGCTTCAACTAGATAAGCAAGCCATAAGCAGGCACAAAACCAACTATTTCAAAGACAAACAGCTTGGTCTGTTAGGCAAACCCAAACACTTCTGACAGGAATTAAGTCTTCTCACAGGCAGGAGATGCACAGATCCCACATTCTCTGCTATTAGAATCCAGATCTCTCAAGTTCAATTTCTGACTTTAAGGAACACAGCCACCTCCCTAATATCACAACCTCCACCCCTCCAAAAACTCATCCAGCCCACCCCCACCTTTTATCCCACTACTCTATTTTAAGAAAAAGTCACTCACAAAGATCTTGTGCCCCACCTGGAAAACATACCCTGGATGCCCCATCTCCATTGGGAAATTACCTGAAAACCTTATCTACAACCAACTGTCAACTTACATCCAACAATACTATCTCCTCACTCTTAAAAAGCATAACAGAGCACAATGACAGCAATATGATCACTTACAGATGAGATCTTTCTCAACATGGATAACCTTTTAGAAGCACTCTTTACTGACACTACAAAAGATTTAAATCTTATTAACTACCTCCTCCTTCACTCCCTACAACAAAACAGAGTTAGCTCCAACACTGTCACCTAATTTTAAAAATTTCTTAAATACGTATATCAGAGTCAAAATTGGCTCATCCATATCACTTCCAGCAACCCTTACAGTGCCTCAGGGTTCCATGTTTTCAATGTTTATTAAAATACTACCTGCTGACCTCCCCAACCTTCTTAGAACTCTTTATGTTGATAACATGGTTATCTTTAGACTCATTCCATCACATTTAGCTATTCAAACTTAACTTCAGTCTGACATCCACTTCTTTAATTCTTGGCTAAACAACTATAAGCTACTCCTAAATCACTCCAAAACAAAAACTTCTAAAAATCTCAACATTGCAGGTCTCACTGGTACACCAAACGAAACAATCACATCCTTTAATTACATAGGTTTATGTCTGCAACAGTCATTTAGCTTCCATCACTACTCTGACAGGGCCAGGAAAAAGATATTTCCTATGACCAGAATAAAAGACAGTTTATCTCCTCTTCTCTCCAGACCAGCTAGAGCTGCCATAAGTAAAGTAGTCCTCCTCGCTTAACTTGAATACATGGGCTCCCCATCAATGCCACACCTTCTAAAAAAAACTCATCTATTCTACTGTCCATAAAAAACAAAATCTGCCAATTAATTTCCAACTCCTCCTTCCCCTCCTCCCCCAGGACCGCCACTGCACCACGCTCTCCAAAGCCAGAAGTTTCCTAGTCACCTAATGAGTTTAGCTACTCTAGGACTACATTAGGATTGTTCAGCAGATAAAACTTTTACAAGCTGTCACTCACTCCCACTTTCCCCAGTATGCATCACACATCCCTCTCTCTCGGTCTTTGTAGTCCGCAACAAAACCGACAAAGACAAGGAAGAAAAAAGGCAGGTGAGAAGAAAGGGCAAAAGCTACAAAATCAAATGCAGGAAAAGGATAAAGACTATGTTTCCAGATATGGACTTTCTCCTAGACCCGATAAGAAATGATCCGTCTTCAATAACCATAACAATATAACCACTAGCAAAAACAAAAAAAAAACACCTGTGTGGTAACTCTCACAGAAACATACTCCTGGCAAAAAGAGATCAGAAAACTGATTTACTCCTGGAAACTCCAGTCTACACTGCTCACAAAAAAAGAAAAAATGTTCCATGAAAACAACTCGCTGCAGTCCTAATATTTCAGTACATCCCCAAGCCACCCGTTGGCCTAATTTTTCCAAACCTCCATCTGGCCCAGTTTATCTTTCAAACACAGCACCACCTATATGTCCTATTGTTGCTTCAATACTTAACCCATTGTGACCTACTGCTGGATGGGTCACCCAGCCCACATCTACTGAAAAAATGTCTACAGGCATCACACTAAAGTGTACTAATGAAGTAGACAGGTGCCAAGTCTGGCAATATCAGTGTCATTCATACTCTAGTGTTTGCCTGCACTTCAAGTCGTACTTGTATGCTAGTGTACAATATCATGGAACAAATAAATTGTGTTGTATACATACATCCTGTCTACTGGTGCGATGATGTGATGTTGCCAAGCATATGACCTCCACTGGAGGCAGACACACTATGATGCAACAAACAGACCTTTTCCTTGGAGCAGTGCAAACACAGACACATAATCAATTAACACTTGCTCATCAAGCATGTTTTCGGTTACATTTTTAGAAGTATTTGGAATGCTACATGGGTGGATACATGTTGAAGCAAACACTTCAACTTCACTGTGATTCTGATTTATTATTTCCCCCTTGGAATTTGCTGTAGCGCACACTTTATGCTCCTTATTGTCCTGTACTCACTTAACATAATAATACTGATTTTTTTCAGTTTTAATTTCAGTCACTCTGCCTGCAATTACGTAACCAGTTTGAGCCTAGAGTTAAAGTACATTGCTATGTAACACTAACACAAAAAAGTATTCCTTCTTAAGAGTGACGTACTTAATAAAAAAACACACTTCTAAATGTTATCTAATATTACTGACTGATTCCATAATGCAGCAAAGGACTGGCCAATATAATAATTTATAATGTATAAACCTATATAAACATTATAAATCTGCTAACTTACTACCATGGCATGCACTGTATTACGGTCAAGTGCTGTAAAGCACGTGCTTCAGGAAGAAAGTGAAAGTAAAAAAAAATATATATATATATATATATATATATATATATTTTTTTTTTTTTTTTTTTTTTTTTTTAAGAAGGATAAATACTTTATTACAGATTTTTTTTTCCAAGTTGTGCAATTTTCATGCATGGTGCATTTGATAATTCAAAACCAACTGCTGATGAAGAACCTACATTACTGTGATTACTTCTTTAACTGTAAGAAAGCAATTAACTGGAAATAGTACTTTGCCTGATTAGAAAACAAAAAGGCTTAATGTTCTCATATACACTTACTACATTCTGTGTTTATCTTTTAAGTTCATAATTAATTTATTTATTTAATGCCATCTGAATACTGGTCAGACTAATAGGACCCCATATTCAATGGAAGCCTGGGAAGAGAAGCACCAAAGTATTACAAAATATTTTAAGAACAATAATTTTACATTCTTTAAAAATACAAAAATCAAATGCAATTTAGACAATTATAAGAAATTAGACATAATATGAAAACATTGCTTAAAAAAAGACAAATTATATGACAATGATTTATTAATCAGATAAATTTTAACCAGTTAATACACAAATTAAAGGTGGCCTTTGCACTCCAAATATTATAAATACAAGTATCCTCAGGGATCCATCAAGACCGTCAATGATCCACCATGGCCATTACTATTCCCTATTTGTGTGAAAAAATATAAAAAAGAACACTGATACTTTGCAGCTCCTGCAATACAGTAACAATTATGTTTTGTCACTATAAACTTTGTACCCATTCTGACCTGATGTTGCAGCAGACCTTAACTTAATACAAGCTTGGTTGAAAAACAGTCAACCTTAACACCAAAGAAAAGCTCCTGCTGAAAGAAAACAAAAGACTAACAAACACAGAGGTAATCATTAACAAACATCCTATGCTCAACAATAAATGTAAAAACAGCTTCCAAAGTTAAGCATCCAGAGTACTTGCAAAAGCGATATACGTCTTCACTGGCACATTGTACTGCAGTCAATACTAAAATGAACAGGTCAACTGATCTCTTTTCCAAACCAAAAACTTTATGTTGACCATATTTAACAATGACTAATGCACTGTGCCTCCTATGCTGCTCTTCTAAATCATCACATCAGGTATACTCTTCACAAGGAATGTTAGACAAATTTCAATCAATTTAGCATAGGGTAGAAAGATTTATAGGAGATTCTTCTTTTAGGAGTCATTTCTTTGGTGTTGGAACACCTTGCCCTGTTAAACCTTACAGGTATACATATTTATAAATCTATATCACACTTTTTATACAAACAGAAGTGCACCAGCTGCATCCATTTCTGGTACAGTACTTTACTGATAAACCCCTGCTGTATGCATCACCTTATGACATTGCTTGTAAGGTACTTTACCAAGTGGTCTTTGTAAAGCAGGACAACACAAATGCCCTAGACAAATATTATACATACAGGGTCCCCCAGCTCAGCTGCTGGTCCCCAGATAAAAAACATTAAAAACAAAGACACTGAAACATAGATGTGATGTAATACCTTTCACTGGACCAACAAAGGCTTTGCAAATATTTGAGCTTTCAAGCTGACATAAGCCCTTCATTATGAGTTATTTAGTTATTGATATTAAATACTTATTTCCAGTTGGCTAAAAAAAAAAATAAATCTTGAAAAATGCTAGGGTGGAAAACATCCAGCTCATGCTACACCTCAGAGAAAGTGTATGCGTGTATATATGTGTGCGTGTGAGTGTGAGACAGAGATTGAAAGTGTACAGGGTCACAACATGCTATAAAATCAAAGTTTAGGGAGATACATTAAATCTAGAGAACGAAGACAGAAAGTTATAATTTGCAAAATGTAGTTTGACTAAACAAGCCGTACTCCACTGTTAATTGCTCTAAGTGAAAAGTTACGTACAATAATGTGTCATAAAACCAATATCCAGGTTCACACCACTAATTGGCAGACTGAACAATTGAATTAATTTAATCTCCATTGTTCTTCTTGTGTGTGGATCTGTCATTCAAGAATGACAACTGTACAGTTCACATTCTGTTTAACAGTCTATATACATACATAAAAACTCTAAAGTATGTTTAAGTAACTGGCAGTTATAGTCGGCATAAGCATAAAGAGTGGTATTATAACAGCCCCATAAGAAAGAGGGGGAGTGACCAAGGTTAACTGAGAACAGCAACTTGGGGAAGGGTCTGTGACTGTAAAAAATTTCTCTGACACTTGAGAAAATATAATCAAAAAATTTAAAATTAGAGATACTTGGGTAATTTTATTCAATAACAGACAGAGAAAATATTTGTATCTTCAGGTTCTTCAAAAACTCTAATTTTCCTGTCAGAATTTCAACTGCTTGGTTAAGAGAGAAGAGACTTCAACATGAGCCAGTCAAGAAATGGTACTCAGGATCTTGAATTAAAAGAGACATATGGTAACTAATGTCTAGTATGCAGGATGTAATGGACAAACTGGATACCAAAATAGAAAGTTTCAAAGAACAGACCAGAAAGAAGATGGAAAATTTAGAAATTCTTATGAAACAACAAAGTACACAAATCAGCAATATGGAAGAAGCTTTAAATGATTATGAATGGACAATAACTGAAGGTGAGTCTCTGACTGAATTTTTTAAAGCAAAATAGCTAGTTCACAAACAAAGTTAATGATTTAGAAGACAGAACGAGATGAAATAAACATCCAAATTGATAATACTCTTGAAAAGTAAGAGGGAAACAATATAATAAACTTATCAACAACCTGGCTACATTAAATCTACCTAAAACTCTCTCTTTTGAAATTGAAAGGGCACATAGATCCCTTAGCGTACCTTTGAAGAAAGAAAACTAATTGAACATGGTGGTGAGTTAAGTTTATGTCTAGCTTAGAAAAAGATTAAATATTATAGGTTTATAGGAGGTTATTAGTCTAATGGTCCTATGGTCTTTACAACTTGGCCATGTAAGACATGTGTTCCCTGACCATTGCTAGATGGTTTGATAGTTTGAATGGCGAATCTATGATCAGCATCATCTGCCCCTGTCCACTGGGTCACTGAGAAGCTCTGTTTAATGTGAACTGGGAATTTATTCCAGAGTAGCTTCAATCTCTGGGAGACATATCTGTCTCTCTTGCATGTTTTGTTTAAGTCACAGGCTAGGCTGAGATCTCTTGAGTGAGTGACTCTTGTCCCATTTGATTTGTGGAAGTGCAGCATTTCCACTCGGGCAGGGTCAGAGATTGCTCTGTAGGCCAGGCACAGGTTGCCTCTCAGCAGTCTGTAGGACACACAGTACAGCAACTAGGCTTTCAGTCTTTCCATGTAGGTCGTGTTTTGGAGTCCCTGAATTCTCTTTGTCAGGAACCTCTCTGGTCTCTCCAGCTGCTGCAGGTGTCTGGTGAGGTACATGCAAAAGGGAGTGTTGTGCTCTATTAGTGGTCTGATGAAGGTGGAGTACACTGGAATTATAACATCCTTGGTCTTGGGTGCGATGCCCTTACTTATGAGGTGTGCAATGTAAAAGGCTTTCCTTACCACTGCAGACACATGGTGATCAAAGTTTAGACTGCTATCAACTTGTGTTCCCAAGTTACACACCACTGGGTTCGAGCTTGGGGGGTGCTGCCTATATTGTAATTTGTAGGGGCTACCTCTTTGCCAGAGGGGATAGCGACGCACTTTTTTGCATTTCATTTTAGACAGTGGCTTTGGCAGCAATCATTTGTCTGTGTTAACCCCTCCTGTAATATGCTAATACCTTTAGGGGACTCAGTGACTGCTCCCAGTTTGCAGTCATCTGCAAACTTGGTAATCCACAGGCCACCTGCTTTTGTCTGGACTTCTGAGAAATAGATTCTAAACAGTAGAGGGCCCAGCACAGAACCTTGTGGTACTCTACTGGTAACTGTTGTACTGGTGGAGGTGGAATTCCCGACTTTGACAGTATGGGTTTTGTTGGTGAGCCAGTTGGCTACCCATCTAGTGACATATGAGTTAATCCCCAGCTATAAGAGTTTCTCGATGATACCAGAGTGAAGGATTGTGTTGAAAGTCTTGGCTAAAACAAGACAGGTGGTATGTACTGCTCTGCCTTCATCCTGGAGTTTGGTGACATTCACAAAGAAATCCACTAGATTTAGTAAGTATGATCTACCCTTAAAGCCAAACTGGGTCAGGTCAAGAGTTTGAAGGTTGCCTATGTTCTTGCTGACAAAGGTCCATGATGATTCTTTCCATGGCCTTACAGATAATGCTGGTTAGGCTTATGGGTCTATAGTTACCAGGGTGGGTTGATGGGCACCCTTTGTGCAAGGGGATTACAGTTGCTGTTCTCCACTCTGCTGGAATAAAGGCAATGCTCAGGGTATGGCTAAACAGACTGCCAAGCAGATCCACTAGGTCATGTTTTATGTTGTTTAATAAGCAGCCTGGGATATTATCTGGGCCCATACAGGCAGTGTTTTTGGCCTTGGACAGCATGGATATGATCTGCTCATTGGAGATACTCGGGAAAAGATAGGTGCCAGGTATGCTTTGGGGTATGGCTGGTGGGGACAAGGTGGTGAAGTTTGTGGCAAATCTGCCAGCTAACAGGTTGGCAATTTCCTCAGGGACAGTGGGATTGGTACCATCCACTATGAGTTCAACACATACATGGGTATTTCCTTTTAGATTTTGGATGTAGCTAAAGGATGCTTTAGGACTGTCTTTAGTTAGGGAAGCTAATTTAGCCTCATAATAAGCTAGAGTCCTTTACCAGATATCTGATATGCTTGTTCAAGCTGTGGAGAATATTCTCTCTCTGCTAAGTTCCCTCTTCTTCTTGGATATCATTTTTTTTCCTTTTATTATATAACCTGTTTATACTCGAGGTTCATAGGTAGGTACTAGGCTATTGGCCCTAGGGCCTATATAAGCCTAGCCAAAGGCACCCTGGCTTTCGCCACCCAAGAAAATTATTTTCCTGTGCCACTGTCGAGCAGAGCCACAGAAGTGATCCCCGGGGTGAATTTCCTATCTCCCATCCAATCATCAAGATTTTTCTTGAAGAGTGCTAATGAGGAGCTTTGTTTGATATAGATAGGTAGTTTGTTCCAGAGTTTGGGAAGTCTCTGGGACAGGAATCTATCCCTCCAGCTCGTAGGGATTGGGATTTCTTTAAGTGAAGCATGTCTAAAAGCTCTGGGTTTGACATAGCTTCGTGTGTTAGGCAGAGATCGCCTCTCAGCAGGCGATATGCAACGGAGTAAAGCTGCAGTTTTTTGAGATGGTCTGCATAGGGCATCTGTTTGAGGCCAGTAATCCTCTTTGTGAGATATTTCTGTGGCCTTTCCAGTTGTTGCAGATGTCTTGTGAGGTACATACCAAAAGGGGCACTGTACTCTATAATGGGTCTAATGAGTGACGAGTAGAGGGGAACAATGACCTCTTTTTTCCTGGATGAGAAACCTTTTGTGATGAGGTGTGCCACGTAGAAGGATTTCCTGACTACTGTGGCGATGTGATTATCAAAGGAGAGACTACTGTCCACCTGTGTCTCAAGGTCTCATCACACTTTCGGTGTTAAGTAGACTACCGCCTATGTGGTAGTTCATAGGTACTGAGTTTTTACCAAAATGGATGACAATGCACCTTTTGGCATTGAGCTTGAGGCCATGGCTTTGACACCAGGCATCTGTCTCAGCGAGGCCCTTTTGTAGGATGTCCACATCTTTTAGAGTTTTGATAATGGCTCCTAGTTTGCAGTCATCTGTGAACTTCGTTAGCCAAAGACCTTCTGTGTTAGCCTGTACTTCAGAGAAGTAGATACCAAACAGGAGAGGACCCAGGACTGAACCCTGTGGTACTCCACTTGTCACTGGTCTGAAGTCTGATTTGGAGTCTGCTACTTTCACAGTGCGGGTTCTTTCAGTAAGCCAGTTGGCAACCCATCTTGTGACATAGGGATTTATACCTAGTTTAGTGAGTTTATGTATAATTCCAGAGTGGGGGATGGTGTTGAACGCCTTGGCGAGATCTAGATATGCTGTGTGAACCACCTTACCCTCATCCATGGCCTTGGTGACTACTTCAAAGAAGTCTATCAGGTTTAGGAGACATGATCTGCCTTTTACAAACCCAAACTGGTCCAGGGTTTGGAGACCTCCAATGTTTTTGTTTATGAGTTCTATGATGATACGTTCCATGGCCTTGGAGACGAGGCTCATCAGGCTAATGGGGCGGTAGTCCCCGGGGTCTGTTGTGGCCCCCCCCCCCTTTGTGGAGTGGGATAACTGTCGCGGTGTGCCATTCAATGGGCACAAAGCCTGAGGTGAGGCTATGATCAAACATGGTACTTAGGTGGGGTGCCAGTTCATTCTGTAGTTCATGTAGAAGGCAGCCTGGGATGTTGTCAGGTCCCATGGATGCTGTGTTCTTGGCTTTACATGTTTTACACAAGTACATGAAGATCTTAATAAAGATAAAAATAATAATCCTAATGATTACAAAACTGGCAAGTATTTAAAGAAAAACATTACTAATAAACTTACTGACCAACAAATATCTCTTCTGAATAAGCCTATTAACCGTAATAGAAGTCAGAATCTTTAAAAAAGGGAAATGGTAAAGCTCTGGGATTACGTGGCTTAAGTATGGAATGATATAGTCTGCTTCCATTAAATATTTTAGAATTATTGAGTGACATTTTCAGGATAATTCAGAGTGACAATTCCTCCCTCTTGGAAATTTTCTGTAATCTTACCTATATTTAAACAAGGAAATGATAATGCGCTAGTTTACTCAAAGACCTATTTCATTATTAAATGTTGACTACAAAATATTTACTTCGATCTTCACTACCAGATTAAGAGATACAGTAGATAAATTAATAAAAAACAGGATTCATAGTCAATAGATTAACATATAATATAAAAAGGGTAGCAACTATCTTACATTAGCAAAAGGAATGAACAAGAAACTGGCCCTAATTAGCTTAACCTTTGAGATTCTGTAGATTCAAACTACTTGTTTAAAAATTTAGAAGCATTTGCATTTCCAGAACAATTTATTGGAATATTTAAAAACTTTTACAGAGACTTATAAAGACTCCAAAGCAAATGTTAAAACTGTATCTCTCATTCCTCAAGGATTCACCTTAAACAAAGGCACAAAAGCACATTTCTCAAGGATTCACTTTAAACAAAGGCACAAAGAAAGGGCATCTCCTGTTCCCTCTATATTTGCATTAGTTATTGAACCCCTTAGCTAATGATATAACAAGCCCTGGAAAATGACAGATTCTCAATTAACAAGGATCATCAATCTAAAATACAGCTTTTTGCAGACAATATTTTATTAACTGTAGGAGATTTAAATTTTCAATTGAAGATATAGATGAAATTTAAAAGTTTCAAGAAGTATCACTGCTGAAACGTAATAATAAAACTGAAACTTCTGAGTTAAATCAAATACTAGATGGTAAGTTTAAAGACACAAATATAATTGGAAAGGAAAATAAAATATTTAGGAATAAAAATCTATCAAGATACGAGTAAGATTAATAATAATTTAAAAAAATAATCGAAGTGTTAGTTTTTATTAACAGATGGAATGATTTTTTTTTTTATTTTCAAGGACAAGATAGTACTTATAATCATTATATTACCCAATATTACATACACATTGCATTAAATAACTTTAATAGAGGACAAAAAAAAAACTTATAAAGAAAATGGAAAAAATCTTAACTTCATTCTTATGGTATCCTAAAAAGCTGACAGCTGCTTATAGAAATCATATAAGATTATGGGAGTATGGTGATATTAGCTTCCCAGATGTAGAATCTTATTCTATTATTGCAAATTTTAACTTTATTATATACTCTGGTTAAACTCAACTTATACTAGTCAATGGAAAACCATTCAGGAGCAGATTTTCCTAAATTCTTATAAGTCTGTCAAATACGAAAAATTAGAAATATGTAACAATCCTTTCATCTGGTTTATAAAATTTACCTTAGAAGAAAATTCATTTCAACCTTATCTTTAGACTCTACGTATACAAAATCAATTCTTGAAACAGTTATGAAATATGTATTTAAAACACCATTAATATCAAAATGGAATTTTTTGTGCTTCCCCTACTGCACACACCTCTAGATTTTAAGGAGACTCAGAATAATGTTAAAATGAGTTTACTAAAAAGGAATGGATTAGTATTATGGTCTAACTGCTTTGAAAAAGAAAATCTAAGTCACCACAATAATTTAATGAAAGATTGCAAGTTGGGTGAATTTGTTAGCTAGTTAATATTAACCATAAGTAAAAGTTAAATGAATTTGCAGATAATGTAAGTGAAAAGAAACAGAACATTATCCCCCATTAGATGAATGCTATCATCAAAGGTAAAATGATATTCAGTGGAAGCGTGTCCAAGTTGTATAAGTTAATTATAATTTTGTAATACTTTTGAAGCAAAATTCTAGAACCTTTTAGAAAATAGTAGACTGAGTGACTCGGTAGATGGTAAGAATAAAACATTTTGACTTAAAACCAGTTAAAGTTCAAGTTTATAGTGGAAAGTTTTTTTATGTGGAAATATAGACATATAATGTTTTTTACTATCTAAGAAATCTCCAAGTTTGATCTTCTTCCGGCTTTTCCCGGTTAGGGGTCACTACAGCAGATCACCTGTCCGCTCATGATTGGCAGTGGAGTTTTACGGTGTCGAGTTGCCAGCCCGACGCCCAACCTTCCACAGAAGGCACAAATTAAATCTCCAAGTTTGATAAAATGACTTATTCAGCATGTTGGAGATGTAGCAAAGATGTAAAAGCTGACTGTATAGAACTTTGTGGATTGTGAAAAATGTATATTGGGAAAAGATAAGTACGTTTTAAGGGGTCATGGTCTGACAACTGTTCTTTAACTACATGAAGAATACTACAAACGCTCCACTTCCTTCATCTGTAAAAGCTAAACAAAAACATTGTTCTGGAGTCTCCTGGCAGTAGCTACAAAAGTTATTACAAAAAATTTGGAGATGAAATTCAGTTCCTACATTCAAGAAATGTTTAAAATGAAAAGCAATACTATGTAAAACTGAAAAAGCAGTGATCAGAATAAAATCTATAAATCATACTAAGACTTTTAGTGGCTGAGATAGCCTTGAAATGTTGCTACTGAAATACCAAGATTCTTAATATGTTAAATATAAAAGATTATCTAGATGATTCAATGTACTCCTATATAACAGTAAGTGATGTTGAATTTCTTCCTTTCTACGTATATATTGCAAATATGTTAAATAAATAAAAATGTTCTAAAAGAGAGAGTCCTCAATCTTATCATAGCACGATCCTGCCAAAAAGCTTAATTTAATGCACTTGGTGAACTACATATTTTTCGGCCCTAGCTTAATGACAGCCCATTAGGAACCACTAATACCACTTATTTGCAAGAACTAACCAAGTTAAATATTTACCATTATGACTGCATTTATAAGTATGCTGACCATATTCACAATACCCGGGGCTGCATAGACAACAACCTGCTTTATAGACTGCCTCCAGCCGCTGAACAAGTTCTTGTGTGCGTTACCTGTGAACAGTAAATAAAGAGGGTTGGCAATAACATAAGAAACTGAACTCAGGGAATTGATATTCCAAGCTATAAACTCCTACAAACACGTTGCAAGAGTCCTTTTTAAAGCCTTAGCTATTACAGTGGGCGCCCAGAGTTCAAGCTCAAAGTTCACAAGTAACTTAGTTTCTAAAATCTTAAACAGCCCACCTAATCACTCATCGGATCCAGTTCACAAAAGTAAGCTCTTAAAAGTACTGCGCACTCCTAGGTTGAGAATAAAAAGTAGATAAAACTGATTGTTTGGTAAACATGGCGCACGAAACCCATTCACCTGTCAACAAAACGTACACAAAGCGACACATCTGATAGCGAACCCTCCACATAAAGACAATGTTCAGAGTGTAGGTGTTGTCCTCTTAATTAATGCACGTCTATCACGGGGAAAGAACCCTGAACCTGCTGCTGCAATAAAATCTCAGCCCTAAGGTGTTTGTGATGTGCTCAATTAGCCCAGCTCACCCACCTGAGTGTATCTGATGAGCTGGCTTATAATACAGCTTCCTCTTCGGAGTTGGCAATAGTAGTTTCAATAAACCTTTTAACGACCACAGTAGAACTCTACTCAGCTGTACCAATAAAACACCACTCAGCTTCAATTCACTATTGCGCAGATTAATGACGTCAGCACAATGGTCAGATGTTATGCGTCGACGTTTTGTAGTTTAGAAGGTACTGCTTGCTATTCAGGATAGGAGTAGTATGCCGTTAGAAGGTTAAGTAGTTTTTACATGCATATATGATTCTGTAAAATTCTGAGTAGTAGATTCTAATATGTAGAGAACCAAGTGCGTATGTATTTAAAACATTGAGAACTTTGCGTTTATCACGAAACAGTTATATTAAAATCTCTTGTCAGATTTACTTGTCTCTCTCTCTTAGAAAAAGTAAATAGGCCACCTCTTGCTCTAACATTTTGAAATTAGAAAATGTTTGTAGCCTTTGTCTACGGTAGATTACGTCAGAGTGGAAGTATTGTCTGTCTCATTAGGCCATTTCTAAATGTTCCTAAGCTGATATGTTTCTCCTTGTATGACGTAGGCTAAAACAGAATTAAGGTTTTTGAACCCTTTGCTGTGGGCACCGAGCTATTTTGCTTTCCCCGTTTTTATTTAAACAGATAATTAAAATGTGATTTTAAAACAAAACGTCTACTGATTAGTTTAAGGTTAAAATATTTCATTAGTACATTTAACGTACTAACCGGGAAAAGCCGAAAGACACAACAACTAAATATTTACCCAAACCAATTAAAACACGTGTCCGTAACTACAAGCCACAAGTGAGATGACAGGCTACAAATTAGCATACCCCCTCCATTATGTATCTCCCTACTCTGTAGTAACATGTCATGCTTAACTAGTCCATAGTTTATTTGTGTATTGGATACATACTGGCAGTTGTTGCTTCATGTATTGGTGCTTAGCCACACATCTTTTGCCAGCCAAAGAGAGATCACCACATGGTGCAGACATTCTGAGCTGAGGGACCATTTTTTTTGTTTTGTTTATGTGTAGGAGTAAATAAACTACAGTTCAGATGGGACACCAGACAGGTATGCACTCTCTACATCAAATCTCAGAGTTGTTTTAATGGCTGTCTAAGTAAAGGAGTTGGAGTTAAATGCTGGAACAGCATGTGCTGCTTAATCACTGACATCAGACCAGATAATTACATCTGTGAGCAGTGGCACCAGTGCACATTGTCCACTGTAATGCTGTGCACAGTAGTAATCAGTACCTCAATGGAGGAAGAACTAGCCCAGACTCAGAACAGGCCAAAGGTTTCTTTGATGTAAATTCACATTACTTTGGTCATACTCCCAACTACGTATAGAATGGCACCAAGGATAGTCTGCTTGGAGAGCTTTCCCCTAACTCAAACATCATCTTGGGTATAATGAAGCTATGGTGTTACCGGTTCCTTACATAACTTAGGTTCTGTTGTATGAAAAAATAAAAACAGGCTTGGGCTCCTTTCATTTGTTAATGCTTCATATGTGATTAGTTTTAAGACTGCGTGAAAGCTTGCTATTTTAATGTAGTAGTAACATGCTATTAAACACTTCCTTACCCTGGATTATAAATTTATTTATAGAGAAGTGAGCAAAGTTTTTCTGCAATTATCAAAAACTTTTATTTATTTATCTTGTTTAGGTGGGATTACATCAAGGATCAGCTCTGAGCCCTTTCTTATTTGCAATGGTGATGGACAGGTTGACAGACGAGATCAGACAGGAGTCCCTGTGGACTATGATCTTTGCAGATGACATTGTGATCTGTAGTGAGAGTAGGGAACAGGTGGAGGAGACCCTGGAGAGGTGGAGATATGCTCTAGAGAGAAGAGAAATGAAGGGCAGCAGGACTAACACAGAATATATGTGTGTGATTGAGAGGAAGGATAGAGGAATGGTGAGGATGCAGGGAGTAGAGGTGGCGACGGTGGATGAGTTTAAATACTTGGGATCACAAGTTGAGTAATGGTGAGTGTGGAAGAGAAGTTGGTGGAGAAGAGTGTCAGGAGTGATTTGTGACAGACGAGTACCAGTAAGAGTGAAAGGGAAGGTCTACAAGAGGGTAGTGAGACCAGCTATGTTATATGGGTTGGAGGCAGTGGCATTGACAAAAAGGCAGGAGTCTGAGCTTGACATGGCAGAGTTGAAGATGTTAAGATTTGCACTGGGTGTGACGAGGATGGACAGGATTAGGAATAAGTATATTAGAGGGTCAGCCCAGGTTGGAAGGTTTGGAGACCAGGCCAGAGAGGCAATATTATGTTGGTTTGGACATGTGCTGAGGAGGGATGCAGAGTATATTGGGAAAAAGATGCTAAGGATGAAGCTGCTAGGTAACAGGAAAAGAGGAAGGCCTAAGATAAGGTTTATGGATGTAGTGAGAGAGGACATGCAGGTGGTTGGTGTGACAGAGCAAGATGCAGAGGGCAGGAAGAAATGGAAACAGTTGATCTGCTGTGGCAACCCCTAATGAGAGCAGCCAAAAGAAGAAGAAGAAGTTTATCTTTAAATCAAATTTAAAGTGCTCTAGATTTAGTTTTTCTCTGTTATTTTATATATGTAGCTTCCTTTCTGTGTCTACTAACTTGATTTTTATATCTCAACTTCCTTATCAGGACGACTTCTAGTCTATGTTTCAATTGTTTTTATATTTCCTTCTCCTGTGCCTGCTGACCATCTCATCACCACCATGGCTATAATCATTTGTTTCTTCTACTGGAGCAGGATTCAGTGAGACTCAGCCATTGTCCAGCAGCTTTGAAGGAGTTTTCTGGGCTTTAATCTTTCCCCAGACAACTGATGCGCATGGTTGCAGATGCAGTAGTCTTATGTGCTTTTCTTTTTGAATGTAAGCATTACCACACATAGCCCACAATAACCCAGCAAAGATGTAGCTTGTCAGAGGAAAGCTCATGTCCCCTACAAATATGCTACATGTACACCTCATTGCATTGGGCCAGACTAGCACCCTTCCTCCAGGAAAGGTGACCAACATCAGCCACTCTTTCTCACCTTCCCTTGTCAGCTTCTCCATTGCCAATTTTCATGTTTATTCTGGATCATTTGGGTAACATTTAAGGCTTCATCACTATCCGTCTTTGGGCTGACATGTCTCAGTTTGAAGGTTAATCTTTATTTCATTTATAGTCTATATTCACACCCCATTTTTGTTTTGTTTTATAAAAATGATTTCCTGATAAAACTCACACTTATCCCGAAGTGAAAATCCATCTGGCAAAAAATGCTGTTTTTGCTTTTGAAAAAAAAAAAACATATGAAGAAATGTACTAGCTGCAATAACTTTTCATTGGATAACTTTTGATCATTAATGCTCAATATAGTATTATGGAATATGATACTTCATGTCATTGCTATTTATACAGTTAGCATTACTTGCAGAGCAAGAAGAAGGGAACCCTAAAGCATTCCCATAAATTCCTCATCAAACTCCACAGTGACAGATTTGTGAATTGCAGATTATGCTGTGTGTGACATCTCCACTCAGGGCCAGTAATCAATGAGCCTGAATTCTCACCACCGACACTGGAGAGGGATGTTAACATGGAAAGAAAATGAGTACACCCAGTATTTTCAGATGCAACTGTCTCCATCAAGCACAATTTCTGTTAAGAACGCACAGGGAACACATTCAGTCCGGGGTTTGGGTTTCTCTGTGAGTCTCCCTCCAGGTCCTCAATAAGGCTCCCCACTGGCACAGCTATAGAGTTGAGACCTCAACTGAGTGTCCAAGTCAAGTTCCCCACCACTGTCTCTCTCTGTGAAGCCAGTGCTGACACACACACACTGTTTGAGATTTGATTTATAAACACACACACACACACACACCTGGGAAAGGCTGGCACAGATTTACTGGCTATGCCACCTTTTGCCCAGACTATAAAGTAGTGCCACTGCCACCAGGCACTCCAAAGCCAGCTACTCCAAGGCTCTTATAAGAGTACCCAAGTATACTGAGTGAAATTAATATTAATACAAATGGTAGTTTGACCAATAGCAAGACTTTCAGGAGTGGCTAGAGCTGTCACCAACTATATATAAGCATTTTCAGAGATTACATTATTCTCTAAAAGACCAGCCACAATGAAAAGTTTAAATATATTTAATAATAAATAATAAAAGAACACAAACATACTAAACATCTGTTTGCAATAAACACCAGAGTTTCAGTCACAGAAAATATTAAAAATAACACAGAGGGGCAGGATCACACAGTTACAGAAAAACAATACTTAAGTAATCTCAGTATATATTCCTGACTGATCTAAAGAATTATTATTCCCTGGTTACTTGCTAGAGCAAGGCAAGGTGAAGTAGGTGAGGTGTCCTTTTTTGTCAGGTTCCAAAAACAGAGTGCTGTGAGACTTCACTGTCATCTAGTATTAAACATTATTTTAGTGGTGGATTACAGAAGGACATCACATTCATCTAGTCATCTGACATTTAGTTCCCATGCATCCCACCATTGCTAGAAACTGCCAAGACTTAGCACATATGTGTCAAGAATACACACACACATAGTGCTTGCTAAGATCTGATGCAGTTTTTGGAAGTCATAAAACAATTTCAAACCTCCACCCTTCCAGATAGCAATTAGTTCACCCCAGAGACAATGCAGAAAGTTTCCTAGTACAGACTTTTTGTCTCTGGCTGCACTGAGAACTGTAAGATGCAATCTTTATGGCCTAGGCTCAGTAATTTAATTTCATAACATTTTTCAAAGTTAGCAGCAGCTGGACTGTGATTAACCTGTTCTCTTCCAGTATCCTTTGTTACAATATATACATTTCAACAGTTACGATAATACATGTATATTTCTTTTTCTGAACAGCAGGGCATACTGTTGGTACATTTTTAACACAAGTAGCTTTAAAAATACATTTTTCAACGCAAGCATCTGTACAAATCAGTTTGATATACAAATGGCATATAATTCTTTACAAAATTCCAGCTAGCTGTGCTGGTATATGTTACACATCCACTGCCCTACATCCCCTGCCATAGCTAGCAATACCTCACATTCTCACACTGTGGATCCCAAGTGTAGTTTTGTGTGCACATGTTCCTTTATGAATCTGTGTTGGTTTTGGTATATGATTTGGTTGGTGCACCAGTCCAACATGATTGTGAACATAATTCATGAATCGTGCCCATATCTTTGTAAATGACATGATCACTCATTGTGACAATTCGGAATTCATTCAGTGTGCTGAAGATCCATTTATTATTCTGGCTGATCACCTGGCTAATATTGTCAACAGCAAATTACAAACTGGCTTTCTAATTTAGGTCTATAGTTCAGTGCCAGCAAAACTTAATCCATGTTGCTTATAGCCAAGAACCATTTGGCTAGTTCTACTGCAGCTCTTGACAACAAACAATATTCCATGTTTTACTCAAACTAAACTTAAGTCTCAGCATTACTTCACTAGGCTTCCCTTCAACTGAGAAAAATCAGTTTGACAAACGTTCTTAATTTTATGATTGATAACCAACTTAAATTTAATTTGTATGTGGATAATGTCATGTACATAGTCTTGGAAGACTGTATAATGCTTTACCATTTCTGGCTGATAAGCTAGATTTTCAAGCACAAATCTGTACTTGCTATTATGTATTTGTAATACTGTTATGTTTTGCCCACAAGCTTATGTATACTCCCAACTGTTCCAGTCATTTGAAATTGTTAAATGAAAACAAACTTCTAAGTAAAGTCAGACTATCTGTAGGTAGGCTGGTCTTTGTGGCCCTAAAGATAAAGATAACGTTCAATGAAGCAAAGTATGTAGTTGCCACCAGCAAAATCCTGAACAGATTTCCCTGTTTTCATATGGCACATCTACAAGAAACATTCAGTCATTAAGTGTATCTTAAAAAACATCTACAAGATCAACAGAACTGCAGCTATGGGATAACCTAGGTAATGTACTTACAGCTGGAGGCCTCTTGTTACCAACCTATTGGTACCCAGCAATCATCTGCATTACAACCATTTTTGTATCAAATCTTGAGATCCATTCAGCTGTTGCTGCTGCATTGCCATTCATATTCCTCATTTAATACATTAGTTTTAGTTTGAATATTTTTGTTTGTCTGCTGATGTCATGCACTGATCTTTTGGACATTGTTGTACTGTACGGCGACACTTTATATCCTATGCTTTCAGTGTACTCTTTGACTAGAAAATGTATTATCCGATACAGGTTGATAGAAGTACTGAAGTCTTGCGTCACACCCTGTTTCTGACAACATATATATTTAAACAAGTGATCAAATAAAAATGCTATAGCAGTGATGTGTATAACATACAAATGATGAAATCTATCTTATTAAACGTGAGTGTGTTAAAAACTTTAAGAAGCTGATGTGTTTTTCATTTTAATTTTAAAGATTATAGATAACTTAAAGCTGTAATTACATTTTCTTGCATATAAACTACTTAATGTATTAAAAATATTATATTTGTGACCCCCATCTTGTTTTATTATGTCACAGGACTTACAACCTGGATATTCCTGGTTAACAAATGCAATAAACAAACACATTCGCTACCCATTTTTCTGTCCTTTTGAAGTCTGAGTCCACTGTGTTTCATAACTCTTAATCATACTCTGTTAATGTGATTCACTAACCCTTCTCTGATTTTTCATCAAACACTCATACTGCTCTACTTTTACTTTGATGAATACTTCAGTTATCCTATTTAAAATAGCTTTCTTGCTAGCACTGTTTTCTTCAAAATTATACTGGTTTCTATAACTTTTCAAAGAAAATGAACCAATATCACATTGTGTTACTTACAAATTTATTGACATTTGATTACATGGTATTATTCTTTTGCCATTATTATCTGTTGTTTATTCTACATTATCTCAATTAACATTGCACATTTTTTTACTTATTTTTCATGTTTTCTGCAAATGCATGAAACATATATAAATGTGTGTGCAATGTCTGTGCTGTGTTCATTTTCTTGACTTATAACTACCCTATTTCTCATTGTTAAGATTATTCCACTTGTGATCAGATATCCTAGTATCCCAGGTCTGCATAATTAACCAACTAAACAACAAACTGACTGAATAACCAAATACATAAACAGACAAGCAAACAAATAAGTAAATACATAAATTAAATATATTTGCCTCAAAATAAACAACATGCTAGATTAGGTATGTAGGGACTTGAAGCAATTTTACTGTACAACTGCTGATAGCAGTTGTTACAGGGGTATTACCAAGATAAAGTTCAGAGACTGCAAAATGAGGAATCAGACAAATGCTGCATATCCCAGAAATGTGCATCTTTAGCTAAGCTTACAGCACTTTATGCTTAATCCTTTGAAATGTTGCATTACTTATAGATCAGACTGTGCATAATCTTTGAAGGAATTGGTACTGCTACTCTTCCCATTCCCATGTAAATGAGGAGGACAATTCAAGAGATGAAGCACATTCAAAAAGCCTTTGGAATATCTGTAGCCTGCAGCTTATATGACTACTGGAGCAGGAGTCAGTGAAGCTCAGTTATTATCCAGCAGCTATGAAGTTTTTTTTTTTCTGTTTTTTGGGGCTTTAATTTCTCCCCAGACAGGGACACAGGTACACTATTTGGTTGATGCACCAGTCCAACATGATTTTGGACATGATTCATTAATCCCACTTATAGTCTTTGTAGATGACATGATCACTCATTGTCACAACTATGATGATATGAGGTAATGCCATATCTGCCAGGGAGAGTAGGGCAGTGCATGTGTAACATATACCAGCATAGCTAGCTGGAGTTTTGTAAATAATTTTATGTCATTTGACTGTCACACTGATTTGTATAGATGATTGTGTTAAAAATATATCTGTAAAGTTGCTTGTGCTAAAAATGCATCAACAGTGGGTTCTGCTGGACAGAAAAGAGATATACATGTATGTCAGACAGTATTATAATAACTGATTAAATGTATATGTTTTAACAGAGAATTTTGGAAATGAAGTGGCTAATCTCAGTCCAGCTATATTTTTGCAAAACAGATTGAAAATTCAATGGGTTGGTTTAGGCCATAAAGATTTTATCTTCAGGTCTGATTGCAGCCAGAAACAACAATATCTGGGAAACCCAGGAGTAGGAGTCTTACTGTATTGTCCTTAGTGGTGAACTAATTGCTACCATGGAAGGGTGGACATTTTTGAAATTATTTTATAGCTTTCAGATGCTGCAACTCTTAGCAAAGCTCTAGGAGTGTATTGTACCAGAGTCAGGTGACCAGAGCTGATGTCATTCTATAACCAGCACTGAAATGATTTTCTAGATATTAGTGAGAGATATTCTGGAACTCTTGCAGCATCAGTTTGTTTTTCAGAACCTGACAGGAAAGATCTCTCACAGATATCTCATACAATCTCACACCTCATCTTGCCTTGTTGTACTAAGCAAGTCAACACACTTAATCTTACCTTGCTTTAGTAAGTAACTAGGGAATAGTATTCCTTAGATTAGTCAGGAAAATATAGTGAGATTAGTTAAGTACTGTTTTTCTGTATCTGTGTGAATCTAGCCAACTGCATTATTTTTTTTATATCTCCTTTGATTGAAATTCTGGTGTTTATTTTAACTAGATATTCAGTATTATCATGTTTTCTATTTTATTATTCATTATTAAACATTTTTATACCTTTTATTGTGGCTGTTCTTTTAGAGAATACTTTTAACATCTTGAGAGTACTTATCTTTACTTTAGTGACACTGTGGCTGCTCCTGAAAGCATTGCTGCATTGGTTAAACAGTACCATTTGTAGTATTAATTTTACTCAGTATAATTGGGTACCCTTGTAAGAGCCTTAGAGTAGCTGACTGGTGGTAGCATAAATACCTTATAGTCTGGGCAGAGTGGGCATAGCTGGTAAATCTGTGCCAGCCTCTAACAGGTGTATGCGTATGTGTGAAGATCAGCTATCCAAGTGTGTGTGTCAGCTACTTGGAACAGGGACCCAGATCTCCAAAGTGGTCAGTGTCGAGTTTTGTTTGGGGCCTAGAGAGAGAGAGAGACAGAGAGTCCAGCCCCAGGTCTGGAGTCTGTTCCCTGTGTACTCTTAAGGGAAATTGTGCTTGATGCAGAGGGCTGCATCTGAAAATACTGTGTGTATCCATTTATGCTCCTAGTAGCCATACCTCACTGGTTTCAGTGGTGAGGATCGAGGCTGCTTGATTCTGGCCCAGATTATGGACCATCACATATTGGTGGCAGCTGGGTGGGATATTAATTAAACTTCAGTAGGCTGTGGGCAGTTTTCACTGAAGGTGTGAGTACTCCCAGCAGCCACAGAGTAAACATACAGAGTTTCATTTTCACAACAGTTTTATTTATTTTTGTTAGTTTAGATAAGTCAGGGAAATCAGGCATAGACATCAGTAGAGGATTATGGCAAGCTGACAAAGAACCAATTGGCCAATATGTGCAAAGCCAAAGGACTGGTGCATGCCAACCTGACTAAAGAGGAAATGATTTCAGCCTTAATCACAGCTGCAACATGGACCAGTAAGCAGGAAGACAGCCAGTCTGGTGATGGAGACTGAAAAAATAATTGTGACGGTGCTGCTGTGCTGTCAAACAAAATCTTCGTAAAACACAAGGTATTGTTAGCTTTTTACTGGTGGATCAGAGTCTGCTTATACCACAGTTTTGCATGACTGCATCAGCAGTCTGTTTAAATCCCAGAGCCTTGCAAACTGTACACTGATAAAGAAATATACTTTGCAACACAATACTATTTTACTGTAAGCACAGTTAGTAATAAATAACTTATTCTTATAACAAATGACACATACTACTGTGACAGCTTATAGCTTAGATGTTAAAGTTTACTTCTCGCTCAGCATGAATGATTATTCTCCTACAGAATACCTCGGAACAAGTGTGTTCCTACAAATACCTCTAACATTAGCTTGATTTTTTTTACAGTCTATTTATACTGTTCTTCTCACACACATTAGATCCTGTTTTTCTTCTTGGTATCTTTTTTTGGACTTTGTACGGAAACATTTGTTCTGTTGATGCTTTACTTTCCAGATTTGTTTTTTAAGGAAATATCTTGTGGGAAAGCACATACAAATTGTTTTTTTTTTCTGTTGAATATGTCCCTTTATCTTTGAGGAATTATGTTAAGCTTTTTATAATATTGTGACAAACATGTTTTTAAGGAAACATCTTGTGAAAAAGCACATACTGCTGATTTTGTAAAAAGCCGCGTCCATTCATCTGTCAACTTCTTTGCTGATACTGTGGGAGAACATGTTTTGTAGGAAACAGCTTGTAAGAGCACATATTGCTGAGTTTATAAAAAGCATTTCTATTAATAGATACAGTCAGAGCTATGTCACATAGTATGGATGCTCATTACATATTGCTAAGCTCTATTCTTACATTTAAGCAAGCTTAATTGTATGCCTTATTTATTTTGCATTTTTATAGAAGAATTGATTTTAATCTTTATTGATTTAGCACACTCTAACAGTTCCCCCTTTTTAATTTAAACCAGGGAGACAGATTCATCATTGTTTGGTAATACATTTTCATTATGGCAATTGACAGCAGTAACTTATTGATTAACTCTTGTTAAACAGACTTTAATATATGTGAGTAATATGCAAGCAAGCAGTACAATAGCAATAATAGCAATTAAAATATTTTTCCAGTCCACCCTGTAAATAGATTACTAAACCACTCACTCCAATCATCATTCCAGTTTTTTCTAGTATGTTGTGACACTTGCGCAGTGACCTCTAAATGTGCTTTTAGAGACTGTTTTATCTGGAATAAATGTACAACATTGTTCTCCTATTAAGGTACATGTACCCCCTTGGGATTCTAGTATGTAATCTAACACCATTTGTTTGTGTCTTTCGGCTTTTCCGGGTTAGGGGTTGCCACAGCGGAACTCCGGTCCGCTAATGATTGGTAGTTGATTTTTACATGCCGAGTTACCATCCCTGATGCACAACCTTCAACAAAGGCACGCCTATTCACGCATGTCTCCATGCAGAAGACGCTCTAACTGAGAATCGAACCGGACAGCGTCTTACAGTGAGGTGACAATGCTACCACAGCACCACCACCGCAGGTATGTAGTCTAACACCATTTGATTTTGTAAAACCATAGTTTGTGTGGCTGTCATTTCAAAGTAATGTCAAAGATTACATTGAAAGTGGCATTTGCTAATACTTCAACTAGTTTGGATAGTTTTCTTAACTCCCAAATGGCTTTTGCCGCTCCATACCATGGTAATATACCTGCTCTAGAAATTACATCATCTCCTAGATCCATATCTTTTAATTTTAAATAATCAAGATTTTGGTGGTACATACATGATGTATCTAAGACATTTTGCTGGATTTTATGGACTTTCAATTACAGGTACTTTATCTCTTTTCTTTTTTGCATTTCTAATGCTTCCCTTTGGTAATTCTGTTACATGATGCATTGCTGGTACTACTAACCCTATATAACATGTGCCATCCCATCCCTTTGGTAACCATTTATAAGCATATCTACCACAAATGTAATATAACCCATCTGACAGGGCAACACTGCTATTTACTATACTGCTATTTACTTGTCCCATAGTAGGAGTTTTATACATTTTTTATTTGTTTTACTTCACCAACATGTAATGTTGGTTTTGCACTCATTTTTATTGTTCTGTGAAAAATGAAATACCACTGTGTCACTTAATATTAACTGACCCTTGGCTGTTATTAGAATAGGAAAACCATGAAAAAAACACCCCACATACTGGTATGTGGTTATGAAAGTTTATCATTTCAATTGTTTGAATACAATTACTATTACCCGCCGGGATGGTTCCATTTTGTTGAAAACATGTGATTTGCTGTACTATAGCAGATAACTGTACTCTTGTTTTATGTAACTGTACATTTATAACTTGATCTCCTGTCTCATTTATTAATACCCTTCAACTATTAACAGTTTTTAGTGGAATTGGCACCAGAGGCATAATCTGTGTTATTTTAGGTATTAAACTACATACCCAGCAATTAGAAACATTCATACTTTTTGCATCCCAACATTGTCTTGCCAAAAATGTATTAAAGGACGGTGACCAATCATGCTCATTTTTCCACATATATTTACTCTTTCTCTCTCTTGTAACTTTACAGTTTGATTAACAGGTCATAGGTACAGTTTAATGCTAAGTAATACAATAATAGCATGATAACTATTATTGCTTTAAAAAATCCTTTAAATAGAAATTCCATTGATGAATCATTTTGCCTTTGGTCATCCGAAACTGGATTTCCAAAAGGATGCATTTTAAACCATGTCAGTTTCATTATGTTTTCTCTGTGGGAAACCTACAAGAGGATACACTTAATCAGATTTACATTGCTCACTAGTTTTAATCAATCTTAACTGATCTTTATGTACCAACAGTTTTGTTTTTCTTTTTTTCCTTTGATTTTATACACTAATTGTTCAGTTCCACTACTTCAAAAGGGCCTTGCCAGTTGCTATCCCATGGACCTTCCATTTGGAACATTTTTACCAATACTTTTGTTCTGCAGGGAAGGTTTTCTTCAGGCAGGAAAATTGGCTCCTTTTTCCATAGGTGGAATTCTTGCACTCTTGCATTGTAATCACATATTTCTGTAAGCCTTTTTAACCATTGCTGATGGTTACTGATTTCTAACATTGGCCTATCATTAAGTATATCCAGATCAAATGGGCATTTTACAACCTGTCATTATTTCATATGGTGAAATACCCATTTTGCTATTTGGTGTTGCCTCAATACCCATTAAAATGCCAGGCAAATGCTGTATCTAAGTATTGCCTTTTTCCAAGCATGCCTTTTTTAGTCATTCTTTTAACGTCCAATTCATGCACTCTATTATGCCATTGGATTGTGGATGGTATGGTACATGAAATCTTTGCTGTATGCCCAACAAATTATACATTTTCTTAATGAGATTACTAACAAACTGTGGACCATTATCTGATTCTATGACATGTGGCCACCCCCAATGACAGAAAATATTTTTCCATAAGGCTTCTCCTCTTGCCTTTGTTGCCATGGTTTTGGTGGGAATTGCTTCTACCCATTTTGAAAAAACGTCTACTACTGGTAGGTATCTATACCCTCCTGTTGTTGTTGGCAAAGGACCAGCATAGTCTATTTGAACTGCATACCATGGCCCATCTGCTGGCTGAACCCGATGTAACTGAGTTTTTTGCTTTTAACATTTACCTGTAAACAGATTAGTCATTCTTCTACAATTAGTCTACAGACCTTTTTTAGATTTGAGTTCCAATATGTTTCTTTTACAACCGCCCATAGCTTATCAGCTCCTACATGTCCCAGTATTTGGTGATTTAATTTGACCAACTGATGTACTAACTGATATAGCACATAAGGCAACTGTAACCTTTTTGTAGTGGGATATACAGACTATTCCTTTAGCGGTACTCCTGCAGTCACGCATTGGTCTGTTTCTTCTTTTAAAGCTTCATTTCTTTGAATATTTATGAGATCTTCCTTAATTGATTGTTGGTCTAGCTCTTTTAGGGTACTAACTTCTGTTTTTAAGGCACTGACTTCTGTATCAGTGTATGCATACCCTGAAAGTTTTTCCCCACTTTGTGCTGCTTGTTTTGCTAATGAGTCAGCCAATGTATTTAACCTGAAAGTTTCACTTGTTGGTTTTTGGTGTGCTTTTACCTTTAAAATGCTGTACTGTCCTTGTTGATTAGACATTGTTATAACTTTATGTATGTCTTTTAATACTTTGGCATGGCGTAATGGTTTGCCTACACTGTCTACAAATCCTCACCTTATCCAAGTGTTCATATGCAGTCTTAAAAAATTTACTGCATAAGCACTGTCTGAGAAAATGTTAACAGGATTATAATACCTTAGCACATACAGTACTGCTTCCAATTCAGCTCTTTGAGCTGACATATGCCTGGGTAACTTGATTAGTTTGGGAGAACCCATCTGTGGATTTTCCGGAACTACAGTAAATCCTGTCCAGTATTTGCCTTTGTCCCAATACTGTGCTCCATCTACAAAGATGGATGGTTTAAAGTGGTCAAAATCAAATGCCAGAAATTGTACGTCCAGTGACATTATTTTTTCTAGGCAGTTATGCTGTTTTTTTTCATATCCCAACATGTGATTTAAAAAATAATATTTGTCCCCTGTCTGAATTGTAACAGTTTTTATTCTGAACAGTGCCATCCATTTTGCAAAGACTGCCTGATTAATGCCATCTGTAATGTTATTAATTTCAAAATGATCTGCTAGAGCTTTTACTGCTTGGTGTGGTGTTTGTACTATAATACTGGAAAATACAGTCAGATACTCACTTTGCTTGATACCCCAGTAAATGGCCATTATGTGCTGTATGCAAGGGTGGCAGCCTAATTCCACTTGGGTCATCTTTCTACTACAGAAAGTAACTGGACGTAATGTTTTTTACATTCTGTTGTCACCACCATGTGGCCATTCCTGTAATAGCACAGGCTAGTCTTGCCACTGAAAAAAATAATTATGAATGTGCTGCTGTGCTGTACTGGACTGTAAACAAAATCTTCTTAAAACACATGGTATTGCTAGCTGTTTACTGTTGGATCAGAGTCTGCTTATAACATAGTTTTGCATGACTGCATCAGCAGTCTGTTTAAAGCTCAGAACCTTTCAAACTTTACACTGATAAAGAAATATACTTTGCAGCACAATACTATTTTGCTGTAAGCACAATTACTAATAAATAACTTAATCTTATAACAAATGTCAAGTACTACTGTGATAGCTTGTAGCTTAGATGTTACAGATTACTTCTCACTCAGCATGAATGATTATTCTCACACAGAATACCTCAGAACAAGTGTGTTCCTACAATTACCTCTAACATTAGCTTGATTTTTTACAGTCTATTTATACTGTTCTTCTCACATACTTTAGATCCTGTTTTTCTTCTTGGTATCTTTTTTTGGACTTTGTATGGAGACATCTGTTTTGCTGATGCTTTACTTTCCAGACTTGTTTTTTAAGGAAATATCTTGTGGGAAAGCATGTGCAAATTGTTTTTTTTTTTGTTGACTATATCCATTTATCTGTGAGGAATTACGTCAAGCTTTTTCTAATATTGTGACAAACGTTTTTAAGGAAACGTTGTGAAAAAGCATTTACTGTTGATTTTATAAAAAGCCATGTCCATTTATCTGTCACCTTCTTTGCTGATACTGTGGGAGAACATTTTTTTAGGAAACAACTTGTAAGAGAGCATGTATTGCTGAGTTTATAAAAAGCATATATATGAATAGATACAGTCATAGCTATCTCACATAGTATGGATGCTCATTACATATTGCTAAGCTCTATTCCTACATTTAAGCAAGCTTTATTGCATATCTTATTTATTTTGCAGTTTTATAGCAGAATTTATTTTAACTTTTATTCATTGTTTAGCACAATCTAACAGAGATGTGCAGCTTTCTGAAACAGGACAGTTCACCTTTTCCACAGAGGATTTAAAATCCATCTGGACTTAAAGAGACTTGAACTGGAGGCCAGACATTTGGAATTAGAAAATGAGTGACTGCGGCAGGCAAAACAGATGAAATTATAGTCAGCAGAGACACAGCATTTGGAGGTTGAAGAGAATGAGAGACTGCAAAGTATGAACGCCAAAGAAAAGGAGAAACAGTGCCAACATGAAAGGGAGATGCTGACTCTTTGTCAGTGTCATGGAGGTAATGGGGAAGGAAATAACCAAACCCTAGAAGCAACAAAGGTCAGTAAATTTCTTCCACAGTTTACATAGGATGATAATTCTGATAGTTTTATTTATATATTTGAAAGAGTATGTAAACAGTATAATGCTGACCAAGGGATCTAGGTACGGTTTCTGACCCCATACACCATGATAAAACTGTATCTGTTGTTTTTAAATTGCCTGATACTGATTGTTTATACTATGATAAAGTAACAAAATGTTTATTGGAATGTTTTAAGTTAACAACTGAAGCTTGCAGAAAAAAAGTTTCTGAACGTTGTTGTAAGGTAGATGAAAGTGTATGTGATTATATTGCTGAGTTAAGCACTTATTTTCATAAGTGGTGAGTGGGTGTCAGGTCATCACTTTTGAAAGTCTAGCAGACCTTTTAGAGAGGGAACAAGCCCTTAGCACTTTGCCTGAGGACATGAGAATCAGGTTGGCAGACCAGGAGTGTCACTATGCAGATGAGCTGGGGAGAAAAGGGGATCTCTACATAACAAACAAGGCAGCACTGCACAAGAAAGGGATACCCAGTGCTACACCTGGATATAAAGGAACCCATGGTTGGCAGCCTAAACCACCCAAACAGAGAACATCAGTAACAGGGGAAGCCACTACTTTAGGTACTCAGCCAGGATCAATGGTTAGATGTTTTAAATGTAACCAGAGGGGCCATGTAGCATACAAATATCCACTGAAGCTAGGTGGGGAACAAAAGGTGAGGGATCCAGCAAGTGGGCATAACAGCATTCCAGTGGTAAGTTGTCTGGCAACAACAGGAATATCAAACTTGTATCCTATCTTAGTGGATGGAAGACAGACCATTGCTAAGAGAAACACATCAGCTGACACAACCATTGTGAATCCTGCATTGGTTAAAGAGGAGCAGTACTTTCTTGGGCAGTCCACTCCAGTTATAGCTTTAGGAGGGACCCCATTTCAAATACCTTTGGCCAGGGTTCATCTTGACTGGGAGGGTGGAAAAGGAAGCAGGCAGGCAGGTGGGTTGGAGGATATCCCTGCAGATTTCTTGATAGGGAATGATTTTGATAATACAGTACCTTGTGTGCATGCAGTTACATGCACTCAGGCTTGGAGACAGGCACGTGGATCTGGTATCCTAGGGGAGACCCAGACAGACTGCACACTTGAAGCTGGAGCTGGTGATGTGGCTATTTCAGGGAGGGAGCTTTTCTGTATCAGTGAGCCTGAAAGTGAGCCACAACTGCTGGCAGTTACTGATGTTCCCGTGGACAGGCTGACTACAAGTACAGAGGTGAATGGTAGTACCCAGGCTGACAGTGAGGCATCTCTTTCAGAAGATACCAGGCTTCCTGTGGAAAGGGAGCTGGGAAGGGGCACAAAGGTAGAGTTGAGACAGGTTCAGCTTTTGAACCCTACCTTATGAGGCTTGAGGGAGGTAGCTAAGGAGGCACCTGTTTCTCAAGAAAAGGGGAGTCTGTAAACTGGAACAAAGCACTACTGTATAGAGAGTCGATCCCTGAAGGAGTGCTAGAGGGTAAGGTAATACAGCAGTTGGTAGTGCCCATAGCCTAGCATCTGGCACTTCTAGCCATAGCCCATGACATTCCTTTTGCAGGTCATATGGGCATAAAGCATACCAAGAAATGTATTATGCAGAACTTTTATTGGCCTAGGATTGCAAAGGATGTAGCATGGTACTACAGGACCTGTGAGCAGTGCCAAAAGGTAGGCAAGGCAGGAGACAAGGTCAAAGCTCCTTTGATGCCTTTGCCTGTGATTGAAGAGCCATTTCAGAGGGTAGCTATGGATACTATGGGGTCTCTGAATACCCCAACTTCCTTAGGGAAGAAGTATATCCTGGTGGCAGTAGATTATTCTACAAGATACCCTGAAGTGGTAGCTCTGTCCTCCATTGAGGCAGAGAAGGTGGTAAATGCTTTGTTAGAGATTTTCATCAGAGTAGGTTTCCCAAGAGAAACACTGACTGACAGAGGTGCCAATTTTTGTTTACTATCATAATGTGGAAAATCAAAATAATTTTCCACCTTTTGATCGAACTAGTTTGCCGAAATTAGTAATTACGAATTACCAACATTTCAGAAATGGTAACACAGAATCAACATTTAAACAATGAAATTCCAGTGTCGAAAGTCCATGTTACCAGTAACATTTTTGCAGGAGGGGCAAGCCCCCCTGTGCCCCCCATCCCCCCTTGCATATTATATCCTCCAACTCCAAGATCACACTACAGTGAGAAAAGGGTACATTTCCCAATCCCCACTGTAGTGCGAACTGTTATCAGAATGTCGGTTCCAAATTAGCGAATCCAGATTGCAATTCACTAATATGGATTTGAACATTATCCATATCGACATTATGAAAACTTGAAAACAGCCTTTCGACCTTCCCAGCTTCACGTAAGTGCTGATCTAAATTTTGATACTAAACCTCCAGTTTAACGTCAGACCTGGTGGCTTGTCTGAAGCACCTAAAGACCAGCCCCTACCACCCCCAGACTAATAGCCTTGTGGAGAGGTTAAACTCTACCCTAAAGACCATGCTACATGTATTTGTAGACCAGTTTAAGTGAGAGTGTGACAAATATTTGTCCCATTTGCTGTTTGCCTACAGAGAGGTACCCCAGGAATCCACATGTTTTTCACCCTTTGAGTTGCTGTGTGGGCATAGGGTGAGGTGGCCTTTAGATTTGATTCATGATGAGTGGGAGGGTGATTGTGAATCCCACAAGGAGTCTGTTGTGGCATATGTCCTAAACTTCAGGATGAGGCTTAGGGAGCTCTTGGACTTGCCCCAGGAGAATCTGGTAGGAGCCCAAAAGCAGAAAAATGTCTGGTATGACAGGAATGCTCAAGCCTGAGAGTTTGCTGTGGGACAGCAGGTTCTTGTGCACATTCCTGTCAGACATAATAAGCTGCAAGCAGCTTGGGAGCGATCCTTTGAAGTGGTAAGGAAGGTCAGTGATGTTAATTACATGATAAACCTGCTAGGCAGGAGGCAGCAACACAAATTGTACCATGTTAACATGATGAAGCCTTACCATGATAGGGAGGCCCTAGTGCTAAGTATTTGCAGTGGATGGTAGACATTCCAAAAGCTTAAAGGGGCTTTGGGAGGAACCCCTGTGTTAGCCAGTCCAAATTACAGCAAATAATTTGTTGTGCATGTGGATGCTTCAAACCATGAGGTGGGGGCTGTACTCAGCCAGGTTGTTCAGAGGGAGAAGAGCACCCAGTTGTATATCTCAACCATAGACTCCAACCCAGAGAAGATTGTTATACACCTGTAGAAAAAGAATGTCTAGCCATAGCATGGGCACTGCAGAAACTTCAGCCCTATCTATAGGGAAGGAAATTCACTGTGGTTACAGACCACAATCCCTTAACATGGCTACTTCATGTCAGCCAGTGGAATGTCAAGTTATTAAGGTGGAACCTAGGGATGCAGGCATATGGTATGACAGTGCAGCACCATAGTGGGTTCAGTAATGCCATTGTAAATGGGCTGTCAAGACAGGGTATAGGTTAGTTTGTTACCAGACAGGCTTATTTCTCTCAAGCAATTTTTTCCATCACTTGAAAAACTAGCTTGAGTCTTCAAAGGGGGAGAGATGTGATGATATGATGTAGTGTCAACTGTGCTAGGGAGAGTAGGGCAGTGCATGTGTAACACATGCCAGCATAGCTAGCTGGAATTTTATAAAGAATTTTATATAATTTGACTATCCCACTGATTTGTGCAGATGCTTGTGTTAAAATGTATTTGTAAAGTTGCTTGTGTTAACATGCATCAACAGTGGGTCCTAATGGACAGGAAAGAGATACACATGTAAGTCAGACAGTATTATTATAGCTAAATAAATGTATATATTTCAACAGAGAATTCTGGAAGGGAAGAGGTTAATCTCAGTTCAGATAATTTTGCAAAATAGGTTGAAAATTAAATGGGTTGGTTTAGGTCGTAATGCTTTTATCTTACCGGTCTGATTGCAGCCAGAGACAAAAATGTCTGGGAAAACCAGGACTAGGAATCTTATTGTATTGTCCTTATGGGTGAAGTAATTGCTACCCTGGAAGGATGAAAGTTTTTGAAATTGTTTTATAGCTTTCAGATGTTGCAACAGATCTAAGCAAAGCTCTGGGAGTGTATTGTACCAGAGTCAGGTGACCAGAGGTGATGTCATTCTATAACCAGCACTGAAATGATTTTCTAGATATTAGTGAGAGATATTCTGAAACTCTTGCAGCAGCACTTTGTTTTTTCAGCACCAGACCGGACAGATCTCTCACAGGTATTTCACACATCACACCTCATCTTGCTTTGCTGTAGAAAGCAACTCAACAAATGTAATCTTGCCTTCCTTTAGTAAGTAACCAGAGAATAGTAATTCTTTAGATTAGTCAGGAAAATATAGTGAGATTAGTTAAGTACTGTTTTTCTGCATCTGTGTGAATCTTTCCAACTGTGTTATTTTATATATCTCCTAAGATTGACATTCTGGTGTTTATTGTAACTAGATATTCAGTATTATCATGTTTTCTATTTTATTATTTGTTATTAAATATTCCTGGACCTTTCATTGTGTCTGGTCTTTTAGAGAATAATTTTAACATCTTGAGAGTACTTATGCTTATTTTAGTGACACTGTGGCCGCTCATGAAAGCCTTGCTGTTTTGGTCAAACTGTACCATTTATATTAGTATTAATTTTACTCAGTATAATTGGGTACCCTTGTAAGAGCCTTAGAGTAGCTGACTGGTGGCAGCGTAATTACCTTATAGTCTGGGCAGAGGGTGCAGAGCTGGTAAATCTGTGCCAGTTTTTCCCAGGTGTGTGTGTGTGTGTGTGTGTGTGTGTGTGTGTGTGTGTGTGTGTGTGTGTGTGTGTGTGTGTGTGTGAAGATCAAACATCCAAGTGTGTGTCAACTACTTGGAACAGGGACAGAGATCTCCAAAGTGGTCAGTGTAGAGTCTTGTTTGGGTGCTGGAGAGAGAGAGACAGAGAGTCCAGCCCCAAGTCTGGAGTGTGTTCCCTGTGTGCTGTTAAGGTAAATTGTGCTTAATGCAGACAGCTGCATCTGAAAATACTGTGTATATCCATTTTTGCTCCTAGTGGCCGTCCCTCATCAGTTTCACTGGTGAGAATTGAGGGTCCTTGATAACTGGCTTGGAGTAAGGACCATCACAACAACTCAGAGTTCATTCAGTATGCTGAAGATTCATGTATTATTCTGGCTAACTACTTGAAATTATACATCTGTTGCAAAGGCAATATTCTCAAAGCACACTGTAAATAGAAACTAAATGAACACAATAAAATAAAGATCCAGAGCAAGACTTCTTCAGATAATACAAATGTGCTACACATTACTTATAAAACCCTTTCAATTAAACACAATTAAAATTTAAAGACACATAACTCAAATACATAAGTTTAAAACATAAATACATAACATAAATACATATGTAATTATAACATTTAACCATACAGGTGATAACAATAGAAAAATGCCCTAACTAGGCAACATGAAAAATGTAAAATAATCAAATTCTAAGTGCCTTAGCTGCTAATACTGGCTTAATAGTTATATATTCATTAAGACCAGGAGAAATGTTAGACCTCAGCCTAAGCTGCCATTTTAACTCTATGTTCAATAATACATTTTAATGTCATCTCCCCTAGAATTACTTTTTACCACATCAATAATACCAAATTTAAAACCAGTGAAAGAAGAACATACCACTGAATGGTTAAACAAAGCACTTGTTTCTTTTACAATCCATATATCATGTAGGTGCTCATACATTCTATCCTTAAATGCTCTCTCTGTCTTTCCTATATAGAATGCAGGGCACCTTACACAAATAGCCAGGTATACTATCATCTTAGTGTTGCAATTACCTTTACAAAATCTCACAATACTATTCAAGCCATTGTTTAAACATATACAGTCATCCTTAATAATATAAGAGCATTGACTACAATTGCCACATTGACTAGTAGCCTTTTTTACTATTCTGTCATACTTATCTGCTTGTTCAAACAGTCTTTTAAATTTTTTCCCTGTTTTGAAAGTAAATATAGGTCTTGAACCTACTACTTCATATAACTCCTTGCTAGTTTTAAGCACACTCCAATTGGCTCTAACAATGTGAGTGAATATGTCAGAAAATGTATTAAATTCTGTGACACATGCCCCATGGAAATTTTTAACATCTTTTCTTTTCACAACAGTGGTCAAAGGTTGACCTAACAGAGCCTTATATTTCGTACCCCATCCTCTATAAATTTCATCTAACACGTCCTGTATAAGATCTACAGGACACCCCCTTTCTACAAATTTCTTACCAAGAAAAATAAGTTCCCCAACTAATTCATCTTGATCAGAAGTTATCCTTGCGACCCTCACAGCCTGACCTTTAATAAGACTTCTTTTCTGAAACTGGGGGTGATGACTAGTGTAGTGCAGGTAACTGTTATACTATGTACTTTTATGATAAATCCTAGATTTAAATTCATTACTGGTTTGGAAAATGGTTGTGTCAAGGTAATTAATACTAACGTTGTTCCAGGTATGTGTAAAGGTGAGGAAAGAGGTACATGTATTTAAATAATGCATAAACAATTCCACAGTGTCTTTTTTCCCCTCCCATAACACAAAAATATCGTCAAGGAAACTGAAATATAGGCGTATGTTTTCCTGGAACAAACAATTAAAAACAAACCTATTTTCCCATTCCAACATCACTAAATTGGGGTATACAGGGGCACAAGCTGCCCCCATAGCTACCCCACTGACCTGTTGAAAATATTCCCCTTGAAAACCTATATAGTTATGATCAAGTACCCCCTCCAAAAGTTCCAAGGTCAACTGAATTTGATCTTTAGATAAAATGGAATATTTGTTAAGACTGTCACTAAAAAACTCATACCCTTCATATCTCGGGATACATGTAAAAAGATCCTTAACATCAATTGTTAGGAAACTACAACTTTCACTCCACACATCTTTAGTTAATTTACTTAAAAATTCCCAAGAATCCTTAATTAGGTGCTTAGTTTTAAGTGTTATTTCTTTAGTGCAATAGTCTACATACACTGCTAAAGGGTGAGTCTTAGAATTCCTAGCTGACACAATGGGCCTAAAAGGTGGTTCTTTTACAGATTTATGTACCTTAGGTACCCCAAAGATGTTAGGAATAATTGGGTTGACGATATTTTTGTGTATAAAGGGGGTATCCTGTAGATCTTATACAGGACGTGTTAGATGAAATTTATAGAGGATGGGGTATGAAATATAAGGCTCTGTTAGGTCAACCTTTGACCACTGTTGTGAAAAGAAAATATGTTAAAAATTTCCATGGGTCATGTGTCACAGAATTTAATACATTTTCTGACATATTCACTCACATTGTTAGAGCCAATTGGAGTGTGCTTAAAACTAGCAAGGAGTTATTTGAAGTAGTAGGTTCAAGACCTATATTTACTTTTAAAACAGGGAAAAATTTTAAAAGACTGTTTGAACAAGCGGATAAGTATGACAGAATAGTAAAAAAGGCTACTAGTCAATGTGGCAATTGTAGTCAATGCTTTTATATTATTAAGGATGACTGTATATGTTTAAACAATGGCTTGAATAGTATTGTGAGATTTTGTAAAGGTAATTGCAACACTAAGATGATAGTATACCTGGCTATTTGTGTAAGGTGCCCTGCATTCTATATAGGAAAGACAGAGAGAGCATTTAAGGATAGAATGTATGAGCACCTACATGATATGGATTGGAAAAGAAACAAGTGCTTTGTTTAAACATTCAGTGGATGTTCTTCTTTCACTGGTTTTAAATTTGGTATCATTGATGTGGTAAAAAGTAATTATAGGAGATGTGACATTAAAAATGTATTGTTGAACAGAGAGTTAAAATGGCAGCTTTGGCTGAGGTCTAACATTTCTCCTGGTCTTAATGAATATATAACTATTAAGCCAGTATTAACAGCTAAGGCAGTTAGAATTTGATTATTTTACATTTTTCATGTTGCCTAGTTAGGGCATTTTTTGTATTGTTATCACCTGTATGGTTAAATGTTAGAATTACATATGTATTTATGTTTTAAACTTATGTATTTGAGTTATGTGTCTTTAAATTTTAACTGTGTTTAATTGAAAGGGTTTTATAAGTAATGTGTAGCACATTTGTATTTTCTGAAGAAGTCTTGCTCCAAGATGAAAGCGCTGATCTGTTTGGTTTTATAAAAGATTTGTCTCCATTGGTGGCCTGGATCTTTATTTTATTGCAAGGGCAATATTACCAGCTGCAAGAGATATATATCATCTGTTGACACAGAAATCAACCTTTTCCAAGTTCTCAGCAGACTAGAACTGCATTGATTAGTTCTTGAAAAGTTTTAGCTCTACCTACCCTAGTCACCATTTCACATGCAGAATCCTAGGTAAGACTACAGATTTGTTTAATTGTCAATTTGCTGATGTCTTCCTTAATCTTGGTAATATCTGCCAACATATCCTGGCATAACACTTCCCAATTCTATTGTTAACACTTGTTTCCTTTATATTTCCTTATATATTTCCACTGTATTCTACTATGAGGCTGTGTAGTCTTTTAAATTAAAACAACACATGAGTCTTGGAAGCTTTTAATTGGCTGCCCAGTTTGCTAAAGTGGGTATTGCATTATTTGCAAGACATGTTACTAAGTTCTGATATATGTGTGTATATATATATATATATATATATATATATATATATATATATATATATATAAAATCTGTTGTAAAATACATCCCTTTTGAAGAATAATCCCAGTGTACAGAGAAGGATTTGTGACACAAGCTGAAAATTATTCCCCTGTCCTTTTCCTGTCCTGTCACCTCTGTAGTTCAGTTTTAGTCAGTTTAAAAGCAGTTAAATTCCTCTAGTACTGTGATTCCAGCCACATGAATTTCACCCAAATGCTGGTTCTGGCTGTTTTCACCCAAGTATCGATTGTATTCAGGACTTCCAAGATGGCAGCACACTGAGTAATAATTTGTTTCTAGCTCTCCCAGTGTGAAAACAGAAACTCAGCAAAGAAGACCAATAGACTTGTGTTTATGGGTAAATTTCAGTAAATGTCTAGTAAGTACACTGCCTGGATGCCAGGAATAAAGAAACACAGAAGACCTGGAAAAAACAGGTACAAAACATGTGGAAGAAACACTGACTGGGGAGAGTTCTACAGCTGTTCAGCAAAAAGTAATACAGCCTTCAGACATGACTTCCAATAACCTACAGGAAGATAAAAGACAACTGCATACAGACCTGGTTAAAATAAACAAAACACTGGTAGAGTATATCAACACAAACAACAAAAGGCTGGAACAAATGGAATAAGCTTTAAACAGATGTTCAGATGAGATGATAAAGCTGTAAAAATCAGAGATCGAAATGAAGAAAAGGCTGGCTGAATATGAGGCTGCTCAGGAAGAGATGTTTCAAAAAATAATAGAATTAGAGGACAGAGCATGTAGGGAAAACCTGAGATTTTCAGCTATACCAGAGAAGCTGGAAGGAACAGACTGCATTCATTTTATGAAAGCACAAATACGCAACTAGACTGGTATTCCACAGCAGGAACTGTTAGTTGAGCAGGTACATCATGTGTATGCTCCAAACCTAGCCATAAGAAAGCAACCTAGACCTTTAATAATAAGGATGCAATCCTTCCAGCAGAAGGAGTTGATTATGACAAAACTTTGGCAGAAGAACAAAATACTAAAACCGGGAGACAGCAGAGTGTTTGTGGAGAATGATTACTCATTGTACACCAGGCAAAAGAGAAGTGAATTCATTCCACTATTCAAAGAATGCTGAGATGCAGGTGTGAGATTCAAACTGTTGTATCCAGCTGTCTTCAAGCTATTTTTCCATGGAGGGACAAGATCATTTTTGATGAAGTGCATACTAAGGAGGAAATAGAACAGTTTGTCCAACAAAAATTGAGCTGTGAAACAGAAGGATATTGTTCTTCTTGTTCCTTTGGTAATAAAGACCACAGAGAGACTGTACCTGTGAAACCCTTTTCAGTATTTTAAAAGAAAATATTGGAGAGAAGGAATGCAGCACAAGAGTTGGCTAGAAGAATCGAGAGCATGCTGGAAATGAAGCACAGACAGGATTTGGGTGATGGAGAAGAACAGTAATAAAATCAGTTACTTAATGTGAGATTATAGTACAATAATTATATTTGTGAAATATGACAGAACAAGAAAATCTGGAAATATTGAACCTTTTCAAAATGTGTTTGATGTGTGGGGGGGACTTTAAGATATATGCCCTACTTCATGTCAATGTTCAGAAAAATGCTTTGGGGAGGGGAAGAGAGGGGAGCTCACTAACTGTAAGCAAAGAAAACTCTTTTCTTAATAATACTGTATTTGTGGTGCATTGTTTTCTTTGCATGCTATTTTTAAGTGTAATGGGGATTGCAAACAGGTGTTGTTTTTCTTTTTCTCTCCTCTTCTCTTTTTATGTTTTTCTTTTTCTCCCCTCTTCTTTTTTTCTTGTCATACAGTTTTGAGAAATATAAGCAATATAATGATCAAAAAAGAGACCCTGTTTAAAAAGGCATGACAACTTTCAAATTAATGTTTTTTTTCTCATTCTTGCATGGGGAATGACTGATTAAGGACTTTTATTTTAAGAGAGAGAGCAAGTAAATGAAGAAAAATATTGAATATTATGAGGCTGTTTTCTAGCAATTGCATGTATGTATACTAAGTAGCATTTCTGCAGCTGCTCTTCATGTCTCCATGGTGACAATCTGATAAAGAGATACTGGAGACAGTCTGGTGGAAGGGGACTGGCTGAGGGAAAAGAAAATAAAAAGAACAGAAATGGACTAGGACATAATGTTCTCTAAAAACAATCATGGGTTTTCTTGGTGTGACAAGTTTAAAGATAATACAAAACCAGTTAGACTTGAAGTAAAGTTTTATCAGTTTTTTATTGCAATGGGGATACTAATATAAACAGGTGCTTTTGTTTTTTTTTTCTTTTTCACTCTTCTTTCTTTTTCTTTGTTCAGTTTTAAAAAATGTAGGCACTGCAATGAAAAAAAAAGCAGGAGAGTAGGAGCTGGGGTGGGGGGGTGGGGATTGGAAGGGTATGGTTAAGAGAGTATGACAAAAGAAAAATCAGTGTGCTTTTCCCCATGTCTGTATAGGGAAATGACTAGGTTAAAACTCTAGGCATTATCCAGTAACAAGTTTATTACAATGCATGTAAACAAAAAGAATATTGAATATTGTAACACTTTTTTTTCTGATAAACAATGTACCCTTAGCAGTTTTGTGTCTTGTTTGCATGTCACTAGAAAACAATTTGATAAAGAGAAATAGCTAGGAGAAAGTGTTTACTGAAAGCATTCAAGTGTTTTCTCAATTGGGAGAGCTCAAAATCAAATAGCACTTACTAGTAGCACAGGCTGTACCATTCATCTTAGCATGGCTAACCTTTCTTTTTGTTAACTTTAGCCTGTCTGTGTAGCTATCAACTTAGAACTTATGTTCTTATTAGGAAGTAAACACTTCAGTATTTAAAGATGTACATAGTTGTGTGTGTTATTATGTTAATAGGTTTTAGGACGATTTTTGGGGAGTTGTTTGTTCTGTTTGAGTGCTTTCAAAAAAACAAAAAGTTATGTAAGATGTGGCATAGGCACAAGTGGATATGAGAAGAAACAACTGTATAAAAGAGCAACCATGCCAAACAGTATATACATGTAACATAATAGTTGGAACTAGACATTTAACAAAAAAGCAGTTATACATAAAAGGTGGTAATAATAACAACTATAAAAAAATATAATGCTTTCTGTAATGTCTTTCAATCTGAATGGTCTTACAGATAAATATAAAAAAGAAAGAGTAGTGAACTATATTAAAAACGTAGGGTGCAAATAGCTATGCTACAGGAGACACACCTGGAAAGAACTGAACATGTGAATTTGATAAAGAACATTTTTTCAGGATGGTTATTCAGTGGAATATCGGGGGCAAAGGAAAAGAGGAGTACTTATATTAATCACAAGAGGAGTTCCAATAGTGATAGAAGAGGGAAAAAAGATAATAATGGAAGATACACAGTACTAAGGGGCTATTGGCTAGGGAGGAAGATTACACTGGCATGCATTTACATCCACTCTAAAACTGCTATAATGGAGCTTAAGAAAATTCTGAGAGAAATAATCAGCTTTCAGCAAGGACTATTACTTATAGGTGGAGACTGGAATTTGGTTTACAACAGTGAAGATGTGTTTGGGAGGCCTAGAAGGGAAAATATAACAAAGGAGGGTAGCTTTTTGAAGAAATTTATGAAAATGTTTGGTAGGGAAGATGTCAATTCAGTACTAGGAGTTCGGAGTGAATTTGCACATTACTCACTGAGATACAAAAACTGGGCTAGGCTAGATAGATTTTATATCTCAAAGGAACACATGCATTTAATTGAAGGTCTTGAAATGCAGCACATAACTATTTCAGATCATGTGCCAATAATAACTAAAATAAAAACGCAAAGTAATGAAATAAAAATGAGACACTGGTGCTTTCCCACCTATCTGTTGAAAAGAGAGGAGTTTAAGGAATGGGTTTTGGAATTAATTCAGGAGCTACTAGAGAAGATAGAATCTTCTTCTGAAAACATAGCTAGGGAGTGGGATAAAATTACAATGGAGCTTAAAACTAGGGTGGAAGTAAAAGAAAGGGAGATATGGTTAAACAGTAACAAGAATTACTGAGAGGAATTGACAAATGTTAAAGTATTACAAAATAGGGAGAATCTCTCAGAACAAGAAAAGAAGCAACTGTAGAATGCTAAACAGAAAATAAGGGATTACCTTGATAATATGCACGAGTTTAGAAAGATTGCTGTTAAGCAACTGTTTTATAATAATTCTAGAGCATAAAAACTTTTAGCACAACAACTCAGGCAAAAGAAAGTGGAAAGGGCTGTCACCAAGCTTAGGAAGCTTATAACAAGGAAGATAACAAGAGATTCTGTAGAAGTATTAGAAATATTTCGGAAATTTTATGAAAGTTTGTATAAAGCGAGAAATGTGGAAATCAAGAAAAGGAACAAATGGAAATGTTTATGGAAGAATTAAATATGCCAAGATTAGAGGTAGTTGAGGCTCAGTTACTAATAGTTAGGATATGTAGGGATGAGATACAAATAGCTATGTATAACCAATCTACAGGAAAGTTCCCAGGAATAGATGGTATTCCTGTGGAAGTTTGGAAGTCAGAAGGGAAAAAAACTGATAAAGATCTGGAAGGTTTTGTTTAACAGTATTTTAAGAGGAGGAGAAGTACCAGCATCCTGGAAGAAGGCAGTTGTAATGGTGATACCTAATGAGGGTAAAGATCCAGCTTCATACAGGCCCATTTCAATACTAAACCATGATTATAAAGTTTTTATGTCTATAATGGCTAAAAGAATGGCAAAAGTGGTACCAAAATTGATAGATATGGATCAATGTGCAGTTTTGTGGCGGGGAAGAAAACATTTGACAATATTAACAGAACACTGATGATCCAAAGGGAAGCAGAATGTAAGAAAATACTACTGTTATTGATGCAGAGAAAGCATTTGACAGAGTAGACTGGGACTTCTTGAGCAAGGCAATGGAAGCACTTGCTTTCCCTGATACAATTATAAGGTTGATTAGAAGACTATATGAGGGATCAAAGGCACAAATTAAAGTGGATGGGGTCCTTTCTGATAATTTCTGCTTGAGCAGAGGAAACAGGCAGTGTTGTCCACTTTCCCCTTTGTTGTTTGCGTTATATTTAGAATCATTGGCAAAGAAAATAAGGTACTCAGAAATTCAAGGATATAATTGGTATGGTTGTCAGGAAAAGCTGGCTGTATTTGCAGATGAATTTATTTTATACATGACAAAACCAGAAAGGGACATTACAGTGTTGTGGAACATTTTAAGACAGTTTCATATCGTCTCAGAATACACAATTAATAAAGCTAAAACAAAGGCAGTAGCGGTAAATTATGTACCCACACACAAATTGGTTCAACAATATCCATATTTATGGGTACATGATAAAATCAAGTATTTAGGTGTATGGATTAGAAATGACTCTGTTGTAGCATCTAAGGATATGTGAGAAGAGACTATACAGAAGATAATACAAAAATTGAGAAACTGGAAGCTTTGTTATATGGATATGGATACTAAGATACAAGCCTTTAAAATGTTTTTAGTCCCTGTAGTCTTATACACAGTTCAGACATATTTTTATCAACCAGAGGAGAAGCTGTGGACAGCAATTAAAAAGAGTTGAAGGATTGTATCTGGGAAGGGAAGACAGCAAGGGTGAAGCGGGATAAGCTGATACTTCCAATAGAACAAGGCGGACTAGGACTACTTAATTTGAGGGGGTATTTTAGAGCAACACATTTAAGGCTTTTATACATAGCACAAGCAGAAAATTATAATTCAAAGTGGAAAGGAATGATGCTAATACAAGGAGGAAGCTCAAGAAATAAGGAGAGATTGGGATTTTGGATGCAGATTCTTGAGGAGAACAACAAAAATCATACAGAGTATTATATTCATAAAATAGGGAGTATTCTAAGAACCAAACTAGCATGAGAGTGGAGAAAAGAGATTTTGCTGATAGAGGTGACTATAGTCAGGGATACATATAATAGACAAGAGGGGGCTGGAAATTATTAGCGAAAACTGGCAAAGGAATCAAGGTATTGGGAGCAAATAACTAGAAAGGGAAAGGTAATAGAATGGGAGTAGGCCAAGAATGTATTTGGACTGCAGGTTAGGGATTGTCTTCCCTATCAAGGATTGCTAGTAGAGTATAGACAAAGAGAAAGAAATAGGGGGCTCCTGAATGAAATACCAGTACTGGTAGGGTTTTTAATAGAATCTGGAACAGAAGCTGTTGTTAAAAAAGGAATAATTAGTAGAGCATATAAAATATTGCATGATAATTTAAGAATAAATCAGAGGAGCTTAGAAAGGGTTGGGAAGAGAGATTGGATAAGCAATTCACAAAGAGACAATGGGATGATATATGTCTATCTCCGAAATATGCAACAAAGTCTAAAAGATTTAGGATCTTTGCCTGGAAGTGTTTACATAGGTATTTTTATACCCTAAGTAGACTCCGATGAATTTTTTCTCAGGTGGATAGCAAATGTTGGAGGTGTGACAGGCAAGAAAGAGGTGTCTGGGAACATATTTTTTAGGTGTGGAATGAACTGGTAGACTTTAGGGATTCCCTGCAGACCGCTCTGTTGGAGATGCTGGGTGAACAGATTGGATCGACTGGAGAGATGATTTTTTTTTTAGTTATCATACAGAATCAGAATTGCCTAGACATAGTAAAGCCTTGCTGAGTCTAATTATTGTGGCTGCCAAAAAAGCAAATACTAGAAAATGGAAATCAAAGTCTAAATCCACTTTACTAGAAGTAGTGAACATAGTAACAGAGAAAAAACAACTGGACTTGGGATCTTTAGAAAAGATAAGGAGCAAACTACATAGGAAAAATGGGAATTGTGGGAATAATATATGCAGAGCAGGAATGAGTTTTAAGAGGCAGGATTTGAATTAGCCATATAATGCTTAACTGACAATGACTGGATAGATTATAAGTGATGTGTAATGTTTGCAACTACAGTTGTTTGAATGGTGTCTGTGATGTATACTATTTGCAACTAAAGTGGTGTCATGTTGTTTTTCATTTATATAAATGTAAGATTGCCTATGTCATATGTAAAAATGTAATAAAGATGGTTGTTGAAAAAAAAGTATCTATTGCACTCGTCATTGCAGTGAATTGTGGGAAGAAGAACAGATTTTGTTGTACTAACAAGGCCCTTAAGTCATTGGGTATTAATTCTTACTTGATAAGATCACCACTTTGCGGTATGACATCATTTATCATTCCTAGTTAATAAGCCATCTGACAATAATAAAAAAAAAAAAAAAAAGGAATATTTTTGGTAAGAAGTGTTCAGCTTTCACTCCTTAATGGGGGAGGGGGGTCTCTAGAACTGTACAGTGGAGCCAGCATTACACCCTTCTTTAGTACTGATCTGCTAAATGACCATGAAGTAGTGACACTAGTTTATTGTTCCATATTAGTTACTATTATTATTGTTGTACAGTTTCAGGAGTCTGTCTGCCAGATGCACTCTTTCAGGACACCTGACTCCTGCTGGACTCAGAGGAAACAAAGTGCTGCCTTTTAAGCATAACAAGTGCTTAGTGCTAGATTTCCTTTTGTCAAATCCTAGATGGCATTATCATTGAAGAGTTTAAGTCCTGTTAGCGTTACGTGACTGTGCCACCAAATACTGAGGCTTGAGGAATTAGTTAAACTAAAACCATTTTATTCCTTTGTGATTCTCCTGAATTCCAATGTCCTTATGAGTTGTTATCCTCCCTTCTGTAATACCGTGTAAACATTCTTTGACATGCTGTACATGGAAAAAAACAAGCACTGTACTATGAATAGTAGAATCTATTCAAATAGTTGTGCTGATATTCTAACTAAAGTACAGAGTTCAGAAGTGGCATTCCTAATCTCACTGTTTAGGTCTAAACAATAACGGAAGCAATTTCACAATTATAGTAAGCCATTTCAAATTTTATATAACTAAGTGAAAATAGCACTTCTCTGGTGGATTATATTCTGAGTTTTTATTCAGGAGGCACATCCCATGGCTTTCCCTCAGTACCACAGTAAAGGATACATATTACACTTTACTTCTTATAAGGTTGATTAAGTAGATTGCTGTATGCCTATGTATAATTGCTTTGTTTAAGGCATTGTCACCATTGCATCTTTTCTTAAAATTTGTAAATTTGTATGCATCAGGAGTATAGATCATTATATAAATATATTGTTTTCCACAAAATGTTATTACTGGAGCTAGATTAACGGTTCTCTATTAGAAGACCGAAGACACATTCTTTCGGATGTGTCTTGGATGTGTCTTGGTTGTGTCTTGGTCAAACTCAAAAGCCTGAAATGGCAAAATATCGAAGCGGCTCTTAAGCAAATTCTTTCCCTGGGAAAGAATTTGCTTGGCCACTTCATTACTTTGCCATTTTCGGCACTGTAGTGTGGTCTCGGAGTGGGTATATTTAAGTAGGGGGGTGCGGGGGGCAAACCCCCCCATTTGATGTAATGTTTAAAGTATTTTATTTCTTTTTTTGTTAGAACAGCGATTTTTTTTCCTAGGAAAAAATCACTGTTCTGACCTTTTGAAATTGTAAGCATTCACTTACATAGGGTCAATTAATCACCGTTCACTTTTTTAAGCGTTCGGTGATCTAATATAGACTCAGATTAACAACTATATTTTTATACATGGTTTTACTTATTTATTTGTTAACCAGGTGATTGAAATCATCCATTGTGGACCAAGACCACAGATATGAAGCAGATTGCAATATAGTTAAGTAACATGTTTTAAAGAGGAGGGAGGAAACCTGATCACTCACAGTAAATCCGCATTGACACATATTCCACATAGACAATAACCTTAGGTAAGGGCTCAGCATGGACATTGGAACTGTGAGGCAAGAAAGTTTAACCAGACATAGTATGATTTCCATTTTAAAGAACCTATAAGTATAGTTTTATTGATGTTCATCAGTGTTATGCGTTTTATGCATTTGAACCAAGGACACATAGACACCAAATGAGTCTGATACATCAGAGTGAATAAAATCTAAAAAGTTAATTATCTGGATTTTTTAAATTTTTTAGGGATATCCATATATCAGTTTGGGCATATCCATTGCTTATTATCTTATTAAAGACTGTTGTTTGCTACATTTGTCTGTCTGAATTCTAAGATCTATTCTTGTTGACCTCACCAGGTCTGTATCCAGGTATGCTGCTGGTGGGAACAATCCATCCACTTGCTTGTGTCTCACTACTGTTTATTGTGTTTCCAGGGTGTTTAATGTCAAAAGTATTTTAGTTGCATTTCACTACTTTACCATTAAAGGGTGCTGTTATACTTCCAAACTTTGTCTTGTAGGTAAAGTATAATTTGTACTTATGTTTACTGAGCATGCAAAAAAGATCTTGCTGTAAGTGCCCAGTCTGGAACAGAAAAGAAAGAATTACTGGTAGCTAATAATGGTTAAGGTATTTGCCTTACAAACACAAGGTGCAGGGTTTGAGTCTCACGAGGGATAATTGACTAGGCTTAAAATGGCTCACAAGGGCAATTAGCCTAGTACTAATCTATGAACCTATGAACCTATGTACCTATTATTCAGCCTGGACAGGGTAGCCTTTATTCCCCCAAGAAACAGGTAATTTTAGCAGTGGCAGCTAAGCTAGTAATTGTAGTCTAGTCTGGAGAAGAACGCCATTATAATAGTACTGACAGCTGATAACAGCTGCAGAAATGGAGCAGGTATACTCTACAGCAACAGAAATGTTATTAGCATACAAAAACAGCTGTGTAGAATTGAGTAGCTATACCCCTCAGGACTGATACCGTTAGCTACAGCTGGTATTCAAACAGCTAGTCTGATGCTGACTAACCATACGAACATAAATGCAAAAGTGGTAAGAGTTAATACTTGAGCAGCAAGGCATGAGTGTAATTCATAGAAACACTGTGACTAATAAGTGGAAATACATGTGTGTGGGACATGGATAGTTATGGTCTATAGATATTCCAGATATATTTATTTAATTTGTTAAATGGATAAGTGAACGATTCCAAGGACCCTTTTTTGCCTTGATGCAGATCAAAGGCACACAATACATAAAATGCACCAAAGTACACTTAATATTATTGCATACAAGAAAATGGGAATATACAAATTAAAAAGGACAAAAACAATGTGTACAAACATCAGAAAAAGTGAAAAACTATTATAACATGCACTATATAACATTTTTTAGCATATCCACTGCAACTAATTTCAATAAAGTAATAAAACATTATTCAGAGTATCTGACAATAACTGAAAAGGCCTGGAAAACTTAGGACTTGACTGGGTTATCTAGTCAGTGCCCATATTTTACTATGACTGACTTTAATTCTAGTTTTTACATTTGAAACATACCTACGTAATATCCTTCTACTCTTAAAAGTGGTTAATAGTACAAAACAACAGTTTGCATCACAGCAGGTAATATCTGGTTATTTATTCAGGGCTTCTGCTGTGAGATTGTTAAATTCACAGCTGGCAACCATCGTTGACCTTATTAATGATGGAATATACAATGAAAGTATCAGGCATTTTGCACCAAGCTGTAAAACCTTGGCTTCTCATAATGAATACTGTACTAGTAACAGGTTCACAAAATCTGGATTCTTGCTGAAGGTGATGTTTACATATCTAACTGAAGGTGACACAACTGTATATTAAAAGAAGTAATAGCAAAAGTTGCTAATAATATGTGTAAAACATGAAATAGGTATTCCTCAAATAACCCTGACAATAATGAGTAGCTATTGCGAAATATACATTAGAGATGGCTGATGGACACATCTCTCAGCTGCTGTGATTTAGGCATGTTACTATGATTTTTTGCCCTCATATTTAGCCTTATTTCTCTTTATTTAATGATCTTCATAATAAAGTTAAAAATGTTTAAGGTTACATACTGTAATAAATCCCACAATTAAGCCTGCACATTTTTTTATCGTAATTGTATGTGGTCCAATAAGTAAAGGCCATCAATTCTGTTCTATTTGCCCCCCTGCCCACCCTTATCAGTTATGTTAATCCTAACTATATCCTGGCTCTAACCCCAAATGTACACATTGTATTGCTAAAAATCCTTTCCCTAACAGTACCACGAAGCAAGACACACAGACACAGTACACAGCAAAGGCACTCAAGCACAAAAAAAAAATCCATCCTCTTCCCTAACCATTATGCTAACCTTAACCCACAAACATTCTCACCTGTGTACTGCACATGCATCTCCTCATGAAAAACAGTAAACATTGCTCATTTCGTTACCTCCAGCATTTGGCTACCAATGTACTTGACAATTTGTGACAGGAAAAACACAACAGTTGACATTCTGCTCATTCGACAGTATGCATGTAAACCATATATGTATACACTTGTGTGCAGGCACACACATGGACATGAGAATGCAAACACACATGCACACTCATATACATTGGAGTTCAAATGTAATGTACGGTATGCTTTAGTTATGCCTTAAATGGAAATGCTATGCTTTCTGGGTGGGCTGTTCTTTCAGTGACTGCTAGGGGAGAATGACTCATGAATGTATTTTTTCCATCACAAGTGTATATTGTAGAGAGGACAACATTGTGCTACTTATATTTGCTTATATAATATTCAGTCATATCTTCATTTACCTGGTTTATGCTCGCACCAGAATTGTTCAGAGGCAATAAAATCCCTTTTGCAGAATTGCAGTGACTCAGGAAGTTAGTGTGGGTTCAGGATAATATCTTTCACAACAATACCTAAATATTTGAAATAGGAACAACAGCAAAGGTAACAAAACACACTGCAAAACAGAGCAACAGCAGTTATGGAAACACATAACTAATGTTTAACTGCTGCAGTCTCTTTGGTAGAGAAAATTTTCATGACTGACTACCTTTTTCCTGCTCCTGGTACAATCAGATGTCAGCAAGTATATTATCAAATGTGAACAGTTCTTCAGGTCCATATCTGTTCTTCCACATAAATTCATCCAAATATGACAGCACCATTTCCACCCTGTTGCCATTCATAGATCAGAATGTCTGTACGGGGTTAGTGTTGGCTCAAGTCAAGGGATTTATAAATTCTTTGAATGGTTCGTAGTCTCATGGATGTAGTTCATGCTGTCCAGTGTTGATATAAACTGGTATCATTCCTATTAATCTGTGACAATAATGCTGCCTGCTAGCACAAATCCTTTTATTATTATTGGCAGCAGAGTGTTGGCTTATGGCTGGGATACAAAAGTAACATATCCACACTTTATACTGCAGTCATATATGTTCAGGGCCCACCTGTCAGTTACTGCAACATTGCGTCCCTTCTTCTACTTGAAACAGTAGGCTTTCATCCACCTGCACAATTTCTCCAGGTCCTCTGAGTAAAATGGGGTCTTATAGCATCTTTGATTTGCAGATGTCATGGAGAAACTGATACCAGTTCACAGCCAATTTCTGGCTCAGCTTTACTAGGGTGGCTGTTTGGTGCAGAGGTGTCTGGTTGCCATTGAAAATAGCCCGAATCAGTTTAATTATGGAGATGTGGCATTGCTCAAAGTAGGTGCTGCAGAGAACATCCACATTCATGCCTTCCTGCAGCATAGCCAGGATGCTCTATTTTACTTTGAACATAGGTGCATTTTGCTTCCACAAAGTGCACAGGCCACACTTGTGGGAATTATGTGGTTGGGCTGAAAACAATTGAATGCCTGCAAAAATAGTTTAGCCTATAGTGTTAACATTCTTTCTGGCAAACATGATTGTAGCAGCAGCTGATTGCCATAACAATGAAAGTGGGAAAATGGTGGACATCTTGTTTTTATTAGGTTTTTCCTTGTTACTGTGTTGCAATTCTACTACTGTTTACATGTGGTCTAGGTTTTCTTCTGGTGCACATGCAAACACTATACACAGCAATAGAATAGTAGCAGCATACAGGCTAAGTAAGCAAAGGGTTAAATGCCAGTATGGAGCCATCTCACTTAACTGACAGCTTCATTGAGATGTCACTCAAGTCAACACTGCCCATTCTTCACCCAGACTTATGCGAGCTACGACAGTGTGTCCTAATCTAGAAAATTGCCATTTTCTCTTTGCAGAAATATGCACAAGAATAGCAGTGGTGGTGGAGCCTGAAAACATTCAGTTCAGTAAAAATGCATACAAAATGACTTCATAAAATTTCTGAATGTAAAGGCAAAATGTTGACACTGGTCTGGAAGTTACATGCACTTATGTAGAATTTGATGTAGAATTTTGTCGAGGTAAACTGGCTAAGAAGTTGGGTATGTTAGAGAATTGATGACATTTTTGCAAGTGCAGCAGTAAAATGCTAATAAATGGAATAACTCAAAAGGTTATATTGATTACAGCAGAGATGAAGGCTTCAGTCTGTGTAGCATTAGGTATTCTTGTCTCCTAGGTGCTGTGCTTTAACAAAGTGTGTGCGGCATGAAACAGGTAGAATTAATACAAAAGCAATGTTAATGCTAGCTAACAGCAGGTGTCCCAATATGGCATATGGATTATTCACAAAGTATTGGCGTTTTGTTAACATATTACAAATGTGGAGCATAAATGTCTAGACATACAATAGAAATAAATGCATTGTTTTGGAAAGATAAGGTATGGAGAAAGGGGTTCTCAAAGAAACAGCAACATTATTGAGGGTAACTAGCAACAATTATGCAGAGCAGATGTGGTATCTTCCACAAAAGGAGCAACACTGGTGCAGCACTGATTTTCCAATGCACCAAGCAAAATTAGTAATAGTGAGCAGGAGGTGTACAGGGCTGCAGGCACAGCAGTCATTTTACAGTGGTTTCAAATATACCTGGGCATAGACAGGCATATGCCATGCATGCCAGAGTGCAGCCATTTTACAAATAATACATTTATTTTGTCTGAAGGAATGTGCTATAATTAATTATTTTCTTCAAAAATATGGAATATTTGACTTAGTTTATTGTTATATATTTTATTAAATGAAATTTTTTTCACATTTTCCAGTCAGCTCAATGAGCTTTTTGCTTAAATCTGTAATTTCACTTAATTTGTTTTTATCTTTTACATTAGTAAAAATGTATATTTACCAGTAACACAAGTACTGTCTGTGTTTTGTTTCCCTTTTTTTTTTGGGGGGGGGGGTGCTACATCCTTGAAGTTGGTATATAATTCCAAAATCGTAGCTATGGCTATGATTACACATAGCCAGAATAGCAAATCATAATTAACTAGATTTAGTGTACAGTCAGGAACAGAAGCAGCACACAGACAAAACAATGTTAATAGTGGCTTGTAGTGTATATATTTGCAGCATTGCAAACACAGAACAGCATACATAATGTACTATGTGACATGCAACATAGAAACAGGCAGTCGCACTGTAGATTCACTGTAATTTTCTACGTTTTGAGAATAAATAAAATTCATAAGGCTGAAGGTTACTTAATGTTTTATTATGAAATGAGGTACTTCTTGGTATGACATGGTAGGTACTACTGCCAGATGCATGCACTGTTGTCCTGATACATTCAATCTTTCTAAAGTCCATAGAGGTCTGCACATTCCATTAAGCAATTATTATATATATGTGTGCATGTATATGGGTCTACCTGACATTGTCATCACTCCAGAATGCCGACACCATATGATCGACATTCAGAATGCTGACAATGCGGAACCGGCATCTCACTATAGTGCGGAATGGAAAGATTTCCATTCCTGCATTGTAGTGCGATCTCGGAGTTGTATATTAAAGTTACGGGGGGGTGTGGGGGGCAGAGCAGTTGAAAGGGAATTTTATGTTCCTTTTCAATGCTTTTATTCCATTGTCGAGATTTAGGTTGTTGATGTTGTGGTGTCGGCCATGTCGTTGTCGGTGTTTTCAGGTAGATCTGTGTATATACATATACATATTTATTTCAGCTCAATAATTAATCTAACTATACCTTGGTAGCAAATTATATATATAAAATGTGTTGAACTATGTGTTTTAGCACATTTTATATAGTTAGTTTTAGATCCGGTTATTTGACAGCATCTTCAAAGAAATAAATCATTGTTGCTACGTTTTTGTTATTCGCAAATTGAATGATGTTGTGTTGCATATTTAAATTGCTTTGGATTGCAGTTGTTTTTATACACTGATAAAGCATTAGTGAAACTGCTTTGTGTGATGCTCATCTCAGTCTTCAGTTGTTGGAGTTTTATGACACTATATTAATATTTTCTTTGCATTGGAGATTGTGGACAACTCCTTGCAATTTTGTCTCTTTCTCTCTCTCTGTATATATATATATATATATATATATATATATATATATATATATATATATATATATATATAGACACACACAGGTAGATAAATATACATATATTTGTATGTGTATATATCTATATACAGTAGAGAGTTGATTATCCAAACTAATTGAGACCTGTGGTAGCTTGGATAATCAAACTGTTCAGATAATCAAACATATAAATGAAATGGATAAAAAACTTCTAAAAATGTTTTTGATGGACATTAAACAAGAAAAATAAAACACATTTATTGTAAGTACAAAATGATACTATATATTATAGTACAAGCTCAAAAAAACACGAACAAATGAATACGTATATTGTTTACATATTCAAGCTTTACGATTTTTCCTACCCAAAAGCTTTGGAAGGCTGTGTTCGAATAATTGACGTTTCAGATAATCGACATTCAGATAATCGATTCTTTACTGTACATATATGTAAATAAACTTACATGATCTATAGGCTAGTGGTGGACCAAAATAAAAATAGATTCATATTACTTATAACTTTCAGATTTCATTTTACACCTTAAACATAAGGAGAATTTGACCTAACTTGATGGTGCAGAGGGATAGAGCTATATGGGAACTGTCATAATATATGTATTGTATAGCCAGGAAGTCTGTGCTGTTTGGATGAAGTAGTTCTGCTAGCAATTTGAAGAGTAGCAACTCACCTGCATTGCATTCATACATTACATCTTGCTGCCACACTGGACAGAATTAATTTCTATGGTCTATCTCTGTTTAATTTCTCCAAGTCTTTTAGGTTTCTGATACCATGACAGGACTGGACCTCATTCATAAGTCAGCATATGATTACAGTTTATGAAACTAGTATTGTTTCAGTCTTTGATGTTAGCCAAGAGTTCTCCTTTCAGCACCTGCAATGTGCTGTATGACAAATGGTATGTTGAAAGACACCAAGGTCTGACTACATCTGACTATAGTGAAGCCAATACAGTTGTTCATTGCATTTTCATAATGGCAGTTGGCAATAAGTTTGTCTGCTTTGCCGTTTAAGTCAAATTGATATTTCACCTCCACTCCACCCCTAACTTCTCCATACCCTTTCTCCTCCTGCCCGATGCCATCTTAGATGTCTCTGTCTCTTCCTTCTCCAGCACTAATTCTGGTAGACCATTCCACAATGCTGTCCATGAAGAAGTACTTTTACAGATCTAGGGAATGGTTGGGCCCTCCTAACTGCAACATGTGGACTATTTTCTCCCTCCCCTGTCCTTCTTATTCAGGACAATGTTTCACATCTCCAGGACACTCTCTTTTCACCCACATCATGCTCCACCTATCTCTTCTGGTCTCAGGTGAGAAGAGCTTTAGCTTCACAGGTCTCTGACTATATCCTTTTCCCTTTTTCCCATGCCAAGCACTGTTCTGGTAGGTTTGCCAATATACCCCTCCTTGTAAGGCTTCAGAACTACACTCGAAGTGTGGCCTGACCTGTGTCCAGTAGAACAGGGCCATTACATCTTTGCTTCTTGAGTCTGTCCTTTTGAGAATACACAGCAGCATCCTGTTTTATTTTAATCCAGGTGGTCCAGTCCAGGTGCGATCATCACCCCCAGATCCTATTCCTATTCTGATGCCATCAGTTCTACTACTGAGCTCAGTTTGTTTAAGTGTTTAAGCACTGTAAAAACAAGTCTTAAACAAGATAATGTGGAACAAATGATAAATAAATTATACAATAATAAAAGATGAGAAGTTATAAGTATACACTACATGCTGATAATATTGCAACAGGAAAACTATAAACAAATAAATAAATAAATAGTTCCAAATTCAAAAAAGTCATAGTAATCCATTAGATATTAAATGATAATATTTGGGACAAAACTGGATGATAATTGATTAAGTGACACGAAACCAGACATTGGAAAATTAGTTTGCTTAAGAAGCACATCACTCTGAGGACACAATAGACTCTTTTTTTTCAGATCTTTCTTAAAAGTGTTCTCTTTCTCCTCAGCAGAACAGTGTCATGACACCACAGAAGAAATATTACATTTTAAAATTATCCAAATCAAACTGTCATTATTCCATCCAAAACTGACACTATAGCTACCCCTCTAGGAACAAATAGTAAATGACCAGACTTCAGTTTAAATGCAACTATTAGCAAATGCTGGCAACAATGTAGCAGTAAGTTTTAGGGCTGGAAACTGCCGTGGTTCAATTATAAACGGACAAATCAAAATTGTGGACAAAACAACGTGTGCCTAATAAATAATTAACTCAAAAACATGCAGACGTAGCTTAATTAAAAACTAACACAATGCAATCAGGCAATCAGACTTATTTCAGTTAAAGTCAGTTGAAATCAGCTCCAGTAATGAACAACTAATTGTTACTGAGTAACTATGGTACTTAGGTTTGCCTATTTTCCACATTTTGATTTAGTGTGTATCTGCATTAAATGTAACTGCTATATGACATTCTCACCATGACCTTGGATCTGAAAAACAATACACTGGCAATAAGATTCACAATTTTAGGACCTGTTTGTGTACTCTCTGTGAAGTTAGACACAAGCCTATCAATGTTTTCTGACTACTCAATAGTGTTATTTCCTGCAGCCGTCTGACCTGAATGCTCAATGCTCTGTACCATCTTAGTCCATATCCTGCCCAATGTAAAACCAAAACAGCAATGGAAAGAAAGACATTCAAGAGTATGAGGTCCAACGTTTCAATGAACCCGCAGAGTACAGCCAGAAGTACCTATCCCTTAAATAAGAAAATTCAGGATGGAGGGATCAGTCTTCCAATCTTTCTTTCAGAGTGACGTCTCAGAGATCCAGGGTAAGAGAGAAAATGATATAACAAGTACCTCTTGGCTAGGAAGGATTCTGTGATTTGAAAGGACTGGTTCAGATTCTTAACCATACCTCTCAACTGTCCATATTTTTGCAGAATGTCCAGAATTTTGCTTGATATTTTTGGTTTGTTCATCATAAAATCTGTACTTTTCTGGCAACTCATTGAGGATTAATATCACTAAATAATGGCATGCATTTCAGTTGCAGACCTTATAGCTTTAAAAAAATGTATGTTAACACAAAACTTGTTATTCTATCAACTTTCTAAATTCATAAGAGCAATATTTAAAATATGTCCCTATTTATGGGCCTTTGTACTCCCATATTCTTAGGCTTTGTCCAGATTTCTTGAGCTAAGAGTTTGAGAGGTATGTTCTTAACTGAAGCATTTTTTTTATGAATGACATACTGGTACTGAAAAATATTCTGTCTTTATGAGAGATTAGAGGACATAGATGGAGAAACAGATCCTGGAGTCCTTAGATATTTTACCAAAGTAAGAACACCATCGTTGCTTATGTGCTTTTTGTATGGGCTGGCACGATTGAAATGTTGCATCAGTTTGTTGATTGTGTAAATGATACGACTGATTTTCTTAGGTTTACTTTTCACTGTTCTCCTTCGTCTATATATTTTCTGGATGTTCGATTGTTTTGAAACTTGGATAGAATGGATTCAGCTCTGTATAGTAAACCATGTAAGGTTAACAACAAGTTACATGCACAGAGTATGCACCCAAAAAGGGTGAAGATGAATGCTATGAAAGGACAATCTTTTAGACATGCTAGGTTACATACTAGGGATAGTGACAAGTACTCCTCATCTGACACTCTTGTGAGTGAGCTTTGACAGCGTGGATATCTTGATTCCAATATCATGCAGACTCAAAATGATGTGATATCGTATAGGCATGATAGAGCTAGACTGTACTTTAATATGACTGATGTTAGTTCTGCCGGTGAGAGGACTGAATCTAAAAATCTTCAAATATCTCTCACATATGGTAGTAATGTTGGCTTTATTTGTAATATTATTAAGAAACATTGGAGAGTTTTAACCTCTGACTGTGAATACAGACAAGTTTTAGATAGGTTCATAGGTTCATAGGTAGGTACTAGGCTATCTGCCCAAGGGCATTTATAAGCCTAGCCAGAGTGTGTCTGCTTTCGCTGCCCCATTGATTAATTAACTGATCCTTTGTCAAGCAGAGCCAATGAAGTGATCCCAGGGGTGTGTTTTCTGTTACCCATCCACTCGTCAAGGTTTCTCTTGAAGAGTGTTAGTAAGGGGCTCTGCCTGATGTAATTTGGAATTTTGTTCCAAAGCATGGGGAGTCTCTGTGACAGGAATCTATCCCTCCAGCATGTTCTATTTATTGTTATGGCGAGGTTTAGCTCACTAGAGCGCGTGACTCGCAGTGACTTGGATTTCTTTAGGTAGAGCATGTCCATCAATTCTGAGATGGACATGGCTTTGTAAGTCAGGCAGAGATTACCTCTGAGTAAGCGAAATGCCACTGAGTACAGCCGGAGTTTTTTTCAGTCGGGCTGCATAGAACATATGTTTGAGACCAGTAATCCTCTTGGTGAGGTACTTTTGTGGTCTTTCCAGCTGTTGGAAGTGTCTTGTGAGGTACATCCCAAATGGGGCATTGTACTCTATGATGGGTCTAATGAGTGACGAGTAGAGAGGCACTATAACCTCTTTATTTCTAGATGTGAACCCTTTAGTAATTAGATGGGCCACATAGAAGGATTTCCTAACTACTTTGGTAATATGATTGTCAAAGGAGAGATTACTATCTACCTGAGTCCCCAGATCTCTTATTACCTTTTCTGTATTAAGGGGGCTGCCACCTATGTGGTAATTCGTGGGTGTTTTGTTTTTCCCAAACGGGATGACTATGCATTTTATGACTTTGACACCAGGTGTCCATCTCAGTAAGGCCCTTTTGGAGGATGTCCATGTCAGCCGGAGAGTCAATTATGGCTCCCAGTTTGCAGTCATCGGTGAACTTGGTTAGCCATAGTCCTCCTGTGTTTGCCTGTACTTCTGAGAAGTATAGGCCAAAGAGTAGGGGTCCCAGGACCGAGTCTTGCAAGACACCACTTGTGACTGGTTTAGAGTCGGACCTGGAGCCCGCTATTCTTACCGTGTGAGTTCTGTCTGTAAGCCAGTTGGCAACCCATCTCATGATGTAGGGGTTTATGTTCAGGCTGGTGAGTTTTTCTATAATACCTGAGTGGGGAATGGTGTCAAAAGTCTTGGCGAGGTCAAGGTAGGCTGTGTGAACCACCTTTCCCTCATCTATGGCCTTGGTGACTGTCTCGAAGAAGTCAACCAGGTTTATTAGGCATGATCTGCCCTTAACAAAGCCAAACTGGGTTGGGTCAAGTGTTTGGAGGCTCCCAATGTCTTTGTTAATGAGTTCCATGATGATGCGCTCCATAGCCTTGCAGACCAGGCTAGTCAGGCTTATGGGGCGATAGTTACCAGGGTCAGTTGTAGCCCCTCCTTTGTGGAGAGGAATAACCGTTGCTGTATGCCTTTCTATGGGCATGTAGCCTGTGGAGAGGCTGAGGATGAACAGTGTGTTTTGGTGGGGGGTTAGTTCGTTCTGTAGTTCGTGCAAGACGAAGCCTGGGACACCATCTGGTCCCATTGACGCTGTGTTTTTGGCTTTTGAAAGGCCTGTTTTCACCTGTGCGTCTGTGATTTTTGGGACACTACACTTTTCCGGTATTGTTGTGGGCCCTTTTGGAGGTGAGAGGGGGGTGAAGTTTGCACTGAATCTATCTGCCAGGATGTTGGCAATATTAGTAGGTTCAGTGTATATTTTGTGCTATTTTGCACTAGTTCAGTGCATATCTGCGAGTTGCCACTTAGATTCTTAACATAGCTAAAGAAGGCTTTGTGGTTATCTTTTGAATCCTTGGCTATTTTTCTTTCGAAATTAGCCTTGGATGATTTCATGAGGGACCTCAGTTTCTTGCTGATACTGATCAGAGATGTCTTTTCTTCTTGGGATTTGCTTTTTTTCCTGAACTAGTTTCCTCCTTCTATTGTATAGCCTGTTTATTGCAGTGGTCCACCAAACTGGTTTCCTTCTCTTAGAGGAGTGAGTCTTGGTTTTGCTAGGGATGGCACAATCCATGCATCCTTGTAGGTGCTCATAGAGTGCATTTGTAAAGGTTTCTGCATCTTGGGCAGCGTTACCCTTTAGCATGGGGGCTGTGAAACATACCACCTCTGTCGTAAGTAAGGTGAAGTTTGCTTTAGAAAAGTTTTTTATTGTGGTTTCCTTAGTTGGGGGTGGTGGTGGGGTGTGGACATCCAGAGTGATTAGTTTATGGTCTGATCTAACCAGTGACGGGTTGACCTCCGGTGTGGAATACCTGTCACCCATGTTGGTGATAACCAGGTCCAATATGTTTTCACCTCTGGTAGGGGAGTTTACCAGCTGATCCAGGGAGTTTGAGTTGATGAATTCTAGGAAGCGCTTGGCCTGGGAATTTGTACTCAAGTAGTTTTCCCAGTGAATGGTAAGGTAATTGAAATTGCCCAATATCACAGTGTTTGCTAGGACCTTCATGTTTTCCATTGTCTCCAGAAAGGTGGAGTGGTGGTCCTGGGTCATGGAGGGTGATTTGTAGCAGGCCACAATTTGCATTGCAGATTTGCCCGATGTTAGTTACACATGGATGATCTCAGAGGTATCATGCTGCGCCACTAACCTGGAGGTGTAGGTATCCTTGATGAATATGGATACACCCCCTCCTTTTGTGTTTCGGTCCATGTTCTCTGGCCAAAACGTGTGGAATGAGTATGAGCCCGGTAGTGCTGGAGTGCTCTCTGGAGCCTTAAACCAGATTTCAGTTACTGCACAGATGTCGACGTTCTCCATACTGAGGAGTGCTTCGAGCGCGTGCATTTTGAGATTTAAACTCCTGGCGTTGAGAAGCATAACGCTCAGTTTTTTGTTAATTGTGCTGTTTTCGGAGGTGGGTTTGACTTTTGAGCCTTGCCTAAAAAAGGCACTATGGGGACAGCAAGAGCCTTTGCCAGTATTCGAAAGCCTAGAGGTGACAGGTGCAAGCCGTCTCTTGAGAAGCAATTTGGCTTGTCGAGCATGTCGTCCCAGGCTGACAGACACTGGATCCCCTTTGAATGACATCAGAAGCTTAGCCAGTTGTTGAAATTGATAATTTTTTTTTTATACTGAGGTATCATATCATTCTTGGTGAAGGCAGGATGCTACTCAGGGTCAGGGTCATACTAGCCTGGGTTACATGATCAGAGAGCTCTTCCATGTCTCTTTTCATGTAGTCCAGGGAGTTATGTCTCAGGTCATTCACACCAACATGAGCAATGACAGAGTCATATTTGTACTTGTTCTGGAGTGACCCGAGTGCTTGTGTTATGTGGTGGATTCTGGCTCCCGACAGGCAGCTAACAATAACCTTCTGCTTATCCAGCCTAGTGAGTGGGATGTCATGTGCCTGACTATAGAGTCACCTATTACTAGTGTATTAGGTATGTTATTTCGCCTTAAGGGCTGTGATTGTGCGGTTGTCTGGTTTGTGACGGGAAGTGCAGGTTGTCTGGGTGTCTGCTTTGGAGGTCTCTGATGCTTTTGTTGGTTTTTATTTAGAGCCTCCAAGTATGATTTTGTGTATTTATGTGTATTTTTTGCCAGTGCTGTTTTAGTAGGTCTGTGTGTGGCTGGAGTTGTGGTGCAAGTGTTAACCTTCGCCTCATGACTGCTTGTTCCAGTCTTGGGTGGAGACAGCGTAGCTTCCAGTTTGGCTGTATAATTGCATCTCTCGCATATGTTAGTGCTTTGTGGTAGGAGGAGAGGGTTGTCTGTGTACATGAGGCAGTTGGAACATTGCCTCAGGATACCCAGGTTCACCAGCTGGACTGGAGAGTGCACCTGAAGTTGCCCTTTGGTTATGCCTGAATAGTAGGGTGAGCTGCTTAGTCACTTGGTTGGTGAGAGAGCCTCATTTGCTTTTAATAATAATCCATCCTTAAGGAGGATGTTAAGTTACAAACCTTTGCTTAGGAATGATTTGAGACAGACAGAGGTTAGATATAAAAGCACATATCCATGTCAGGCCTGTAGTGTGTGTGAGTTTATTAATATGGATAATTATTTTGTACACCTCCTCAGTGGACAGTTATTTGAATTTAATGTTTATGCAGACTGTGGTACAAGCAATCTTGTGTACTTAGCCATTTGCAATATACATAGCCAGCTTTAGACATAGGCCAATTAGGCGGCCGCCTAGGGCACCGCTCTAGCAGAAGGGCACTTTTCCAGTATTTATTTAGTGTAGGTAGACCAGAAAGGGGGCACCATGCATTGTGGAGGGAGGCGCCATGGAGCCTTTTTGCCTAGGGCACCAGTTGACCTAAGGCCACTCCTGCCGATATATGTCACTCCTACTATGTTGGCAAGATGGACAGATGTCTAAGAGATCATATTAAAACTCATTACATCCAAGTGACGCCTCCTGGTGCATCTGCAGTTTACTCCTACTGACGCCTCTAGGCATCAAATATTGCTTGTTCATATTTGCATCAATAATTCCAAAAGCATGCTATTACAAGGTTTTAAAAGATTTCATCTTAAAGCTTACACAATGGCAAACTCAACTGTATTAATATTTGACCTGTGTCTAGTGTAGGTAAATAGATATTAACAGTTTTTTTTATGACATTAATTTATATAGATATAATTTTCACATTTTACTAAATATCTCAACAACCAAGTAATACACACAGAACTCTTTAGCCTCATGTGAAAGCTCTCAGCTAGATTAATAAAATGTTACTTATAGTATGTGTGTAACTTGAGTGGTTGCTGAAATATTGTAAGTTGTTTACAAAATATTACAAATGTAATAGTTATTCTACTTACTGTAACTTATAAAATTCAGTTTAATATCTAGAGCCTAAAGAATACTACCAGTATAAAAATAGCTTGTGGTGAAGAGTTTGCCATTTATACTTCTTTCATAACACCTATGGTTCCAGAGATATGAACATTTATTTGAAATGTGAGGACATCATTTGATTCTGTCAAAAGGCTTTGGAGGCCCCATTGGAGGTTACAGTGCAAACTTCCTGATTTCCATTGGAGTGAATGAGTTAAGGAACATGTATATGCTATTAGTAAGTGGGACAGTAGAAATGTACTAGCTAAGCATGTATTGAAAGAAAGTCAAATTCATAGGTTTAAGTTCCTCGTGGTAGAAAGAAATTATAGTATGAATAGAATGGGTGACATTAGGACTCGAACTGAATGCCTTGAAGTGAAATGGATTTTTGATGCTGGCAGCTAATAGGGGGATAGGTCTAAATGAGACTATTCCTTTAAGGCCTTCCCTGAGATCCAGAGGCTTGAAATGTTGATTGTGATCATCTAATAGTGTTAATTAGATGATGCTAGATATATGCTGTGTTTGTTTTTAATGGTAGATCTGAAGAAGCAACATTTGTTGCGAAAGTGCTCATCATTTATACAGTTTAATTTTTATTTTTTATTTTATTAAAGAGTATTGGACCCATCCAGTTGATGTTTGGTTTTGTTTTCTGCTTAGGTGCTTATTTTATTAAGTCAGCAGCCTGGTTTAGTTCATTTTTATCTTTTTATACTTAGGTGTACTTTACAGAAGATTAAATAATTTGAAGTAAGAGGGGATCTAGGGGGACCAAATGAGTGAGTGAGACATATCCCAAAGATGTATGATAATTAATAATTGCAAAATAATAATCACATAAGTACATAAGAAAACAAGTCAAAGCATCAGCATAAAATTAAGTAATAACAATCCAGCCACAAGAAATGCCAGTTCTATATGACCAGTTTACAAAATTACACTGTGGATTTATTTAATAGGTGACAGTGGCATTCAATTTATTTAATAGGTGACAGTGCCATTATTTCTGAAATATTTTTGGGATTATTTAATTTTATATGATACTAAAACAATAAATGAATGATTTTTGTGTTAGCTGTTTAATATTAAATTGCCTTAGTAGGCCAGGTGCTCTTTATCTACCATTAGACATTATGCTCTATTTCTGTGTACAATAATTCTGGAGTATTTATTCTGCTGTTTGTGAATTTAATAATGTTATGAATATCTTAAATACATTTATGGTAAAATCTAATTGATAAGAAAGCTCTTAATAAATCCCAAATTTCCAGATTTTAAGGTCTGCAAATGGTTGCACCAGAAGTGGAAAAATAAAGCCAACAACTTTCTAAACTGGGATAACATGTTATGTGTAGGTTGTGCTGGAATGAATAAACTATTAAAATGCAGAAAGAAAAATGGTTCACCATAAGAAACACAAAAAGGGGAAAACACAAGAACATTGCACCATAGTGAAAAACATGAAATTGTAATGCATTAAAAATGACGTTATGGAGTATGAAAATTTAATTCACGTTGAGGAAACCACCTTCATTTCCTGTCCCATACATCTGCAGGATATACTCACAGTAGAAATCATATGGCTGATGAGTGAAAATAATTTGTCCTATTCGTTCAGTAAACAAAACAAAAACGTAATTTAGTAGATATATTTATATAGAGGAAGCATTCTGTTTGATATTTTGGTTTCTGTTCTGGATTACAAAGTAGAAAGAAGCAGGATGAAACATCAAATACTATCACTGTTTTCTCCAGGTGCAATAATTTGCCTTTCAGGTAAGAGGTTTTTTTTTTGGCATTTTATAATCAAAACAAATGTTATGCCTTTTGATAATATTATTCATTTTGATTGCTAGGATTTTGGAAATATTTTAGTTTTAGTTTTTACAGTGTTTCAAATGACTCCTAATAAGTCATGCAACTCCCAAGACACCCACAGAAAGATATACTTGTACATAGTTGGATCAGGCAGTTAACAGAAAAAAATTAGATAAAGCTACTGTATAACTGTATTGTTTTATAATGGCAATACTGTTTTCTATCAATTTATGATACAGTAATATTTAACAGCCTTGATCGGGAAACTCTGTGAGCTACTGGAGATGGATTGTGAACACACTATTTTCATGATAACATTTCGTGCCCTTAGCTGCTTGTACATATACCTTAACTACTGATCCAATAAACAATACAGTTTAGAATGCGGAGTAATTTTGTCAGCTTTTCCATCAAAAGTCATCACTTTAGGTTCTTGGATGATCATAGGCTATTGTGTTACTGAATGAAAAAAAAATGTATCTTAATTGTTGCAACACAGGATAAAGGAAAGACATTATTTTAGCTCTGCAAAGTAATATGAGCATTTATATAGAGTTATATAAATGTGTAAATAATATACTTTCAAGGCAATGTAGCTGAGGGTGTCAGACTACGTCTTGTTAAAGTGTACATAAAACAGAAGTTTTGCACATAGACTGTAAAAGTAAGGAAACTTAAAATTCATTGGAGTAGTGCCACTGCTGCAATCAGAAGTCACTTCAGAGAGTATTGTTTTATACAACCAGCACATAAGTTAGACAGAAAATAAGGTGGTTACATTACTAAAACAGCAGCTGCTATCACAGGTAGTTCTGACATGGCTAACTATATCAAATTAAATGATGGAGTCATTGATTAAAGGCTGTTGAACTAGAAAGGGGCTTCTTCATTTATGCTGTTTGGAAAATGAAGAAATACTCAATATGTAATACAACTTGTTATACAGGCTATTATCAGTAAGCTGTACATACCACAGTGATTTACAGTTTATATACTTTTCTACAAAACACTTGCAGAATATATTGATTCAAATAAAGATATGTTTCATTTTTTCAATCAGTAATTATTTTACAAGCAAGGTTTCATGGAATATGGAGGTGCCTTGCAATAATTCTATTTACATCCACTTACCAGGGAATATGCTAAGAAGGGGTCGATCAGCAGTGTACTATTCATTCAGCTTTTGATTATTCCCATGCCGTGGACTTCAAATCCCCAAGCAATCTACCGAATGAATAATTAAGGTCGCAGCACCTCAGGTGTATACTGGTGATATCAGCCGATTGTGTTGTCATTTCTAAATGCACCCCTTACATTAGGACTCTTTTACTTTGTTTTCAGGTGCTTTTCAAATAAAAATGCATTACCTTCTTCCGTTGAAGTCATAATAACTGTCTGACTTGATTTGATTACTATTACATTAGGTGCAACCTATCGAAGTACATTGCAGTACAGACTATTGTAGAGGAGAAAAAAAAAGGTTCCTTTCATGCCTTTCACTGAAACTGCATTGCCTCATAAAGTATTATAATTTTGGTATTGATTTCTGAGTTATTATATTACCTCCTAGCAAGGCCATATTAGATGCGTACTGCTGTTATGGGGGACTTCTTGCAAGTTAGGTCCCTTGTGTTGGATCTAACCTGGTCAAAGAAATTAAAATATATTACAGTGTTTCTAACTGGTTGAAACCTACCATTTCTCAAGAAAGTGTACTTATTCTCAGTAAAATGGTAAGGTTTTCTTAGTACAATCAGAAATTCACTAAAAAAAAAGACTGCCATATATATCCAGATGAAAACAGTGCATATACTGTTTATCTTGAGGTTATTTTTTTTTCAGAGATTGCAGCCACCATTTTGAGAAGAGATACTACCTTACACCATTTTAAGCATAGCCGTTGCAGAATGACTTTCTGACTATATATATATATATATATATATATATATATATATATATATATATATATATACATATATATATATATATATATATGTGTGTGTGTGTGTGTGTGTATTATATATATATATATATATATATATATATATATATATATATATATATGTGTATACACATACGCACACACACACATATATATATGTATATATTTTTATATATATATATATATATATATATGTATATATATGTGTGTATATATATATATATATATATATATATATATATATATATACACACATACATTGAAGTCACTAGAGGTAGCTAATTAGATCTGAAGATATACTCATATCTCTTTTTGTTTCTTCAGAATGTGTTTTTTTCTAGGTAGCTGGTATTGGTTAATTTCATGTTATTGTCATTTTTTTCATTCTTAGTTATTCCTTTCCTTCTTACTGTTTGTTTGCTATGCATATGTTGTAATGGTTACAGAGCCACCAGTATAGAAGCTGTGTTACTATTGCCACCTTTTCTAGTAAATATTTGCGTTGCTGTGGCGTGGGAACGTATGCTCTGAAATGTGCCATTAATCTTTACTCTTTATCTCCTACTCTATAATGGATTTTTCCATTTCTATGAGTTTTGTGTGATCCATATTAGAGTTAGTCCAGTTATTATTATTATTCATTTTTTAACTAGGTAGACAATCTAGGCACAAGAAACCTTTTCAGGGGTGACCCAGGAGTACTCCATGTTTAACAATCTTGGTAAGGGTCACAAAGGAGGAAATGGAGCTGGAAGGAATCAAACCTAAAACTAGAGAATAAAGCAACTTATAACGGTAATCCACTGCACTGAACTGTCATATTAGGCTCATTGACCTTCTGCCCAGTAATAACATAAATTATTATTTTCAGTGTACTCAGGAGGCTGACATTGGTTTACTTACAATTTCTACAACCTTGTGTTATATTGCTTCTGTGATAATGTGTTCATCAATTGCTTATCCATTGTTTTTTTCTTGGTTTATGCACAATTATTGTAACATGTTATTGTTTTGCTTCTGTAATAATGTCTTCATCGATTGTTTTGTCATCTGTGTCAGTATCTGTAGTAATCTTTCGTCTGTGATTCTTTATTATTTTCTGTTGCTTGTTCTGCTTTTCCTAAACAATCTGAATATCTTTGTCTCACTTAGTAATACATTTTGTCAGAGACGTGCTCACTTCACTTGACTGCACCAAAGCCTAATTTTGTCACCAGACATGCATGTAGCCCCATAACTCTGATTCTTTCTATATATTCAGCAAATCTGAAAGAGGCCCGTTTCTTCATTTTGGTCTTGATAGATAAATTATTGGGGTTTGCTGGTTTCCCATAATGGCAAGGCTGGAGTAATGTTCTCATTTTTCATAGTTAGCTGTGTCAGAATTTCTGTTCTGATGTAGTACACTAAACATACAATATATAGGGAAAGGTATGATGATTTACAGTATATACATAATTCACACTGTTAGGGATATTTCAATATTAGCAGTGATGTTACTTATTCCTAGTTGAAGCTGCCATTTTTTTATATTAAATTGCTTATTTATTTATTTGATTTATCAGCCTTGTGGGTGTGCAAGTAGTTTCACATTCCATTTTCTAGCATGGCCCAGTTAAGGAAAACAAAGAAAAATATGCACATTATAACCACTGTTACATATGATGCAGTAAAAAGAAACATGGATTCTGGCAGCAGAAAAGGATGGCTCCCTGTTGTAATTCTGTTGTAGTTCTGAGACGTAGAATTATGAAAAGTAAATAGTGAAAGTAAAGGAGAACAATAAATGTCGACAGCTTCTGTTTTCCTTTAAATGTATTTTTTGGGGGCAAACCTTCCTGCACCCTGCCTGTGTTGAATGTTATACCCCCAACACTCCTCCACTACTTATACATACTATCACTAAGATCACATTACCTCAGAGGAAAGGCAATACCCCAAGACCTGTCTATCTAGGACTTAATACTAAGTCCCCATTTTTGCATATTCAGGTTTGCTCTTCCAGGACTCATCTTTAAGAATTGTGGAATATAAAACTGTGACTGATAAAAGATCACTTTTCTTAGATAAACATTCTTCTCTTATGAGAACTGTTCATGTACTTCATATCATTCTTAAAAATTTTGTTACTCTTTTTTACTGTATTACTTCTTCTTATAGGCTGTAATTTTACCTATTTATCTGCGACCTGCTGTTCTTGTGTATCTCTTTCTTTTTATAAAAACAGTATCTAGCTAGATTCTGTTGATAACCTTGTGGTACTTAAAATGTTTCTGTCATGTTTCTGCTGTGCTGTTTTTCCAAGGACATTCATTTTAAGCTCCTGTAGTCTCTCTTTACATTACTTCTATTATTAACCGTGTGCCTCACTTTGCTGTTCTCCTCTGAATTGTTTATATCCAAACCTCCCTGCATCACTCTAGATGGCAACTGGCTATATGGAGAAGAAAAAATCAACTTCTTATTTACTAGTTAATGATAAGTTTTCCTATGCATCTCAATATTCTAACAACGTTCCTTTCTGATGTCTCTCACTGCTTGCTTACGTTTAGGTCACTTGAAATGATCATGGGACTTTTGTTGTTACTACCAACCTTTCAGTTATATACACATTTCCTGTGTGTTTGGTTTCCAGATGTGTTATTTTGCATTTTTTTCCTGAAGTTATTCAGCCATATGTTAGATCATTCCTAAACATTTTGTCAAAAATTCTTATCATCTCTGTAACTTATTGTGCATCACCCATGATATGATTGTAGAATACTCAGCACCTAGAAATTTCTAAGGTTATTAAACCCCACCTCTGGCCCTTAGGCCGAGTTATTCTGGAATAATTACATTTGCTCCCATTTTTATAGAGCTTGACACCAGATGGTCTACACTGCTTTAAATTTACCAAATTTCTTACTTTTTCTTGAGAAATTATCCTTTTATTTTGCATTTTTTTTACTTTTGCTGACTTATTTATCCAGATGGGATACAGATCTTTATTTAGGAGGACTGCCCCTTTTTCCTTGATAGCTTATTTCCTCTGTCTGGCCACAATTTTCACAAACAAATAAGTATATAGGAAGCTGACCCCCCCTGAAGATTCCTTTCCGTAGTGACATATAATCATAGATATGTTCCTCTTGATGCTAAGCACTGTGTGTTCTGCAGGGGCTTCAGTGATGCACCCTGAAAGAGACATCATAAGGCATTGGAAATCAATAGAAATAAGGGGGCGTTTCTTCTTCAGTGACTTCTTATTGTTCTACAGAAACAGAACACCATAGTTGAGAAAAACAAACAGTGACTATCAAAGAAGAGAGGGAAAGGGCCTTCTTGGTCTTTGACTGCAGTACAGTAATACCTACTGATGGATCAATGTAATTCCTTCACTTCCTAATGGAATTCTAGCTCCAGGTACCTGCCGATTTGCAAGGGATGTCAGTGGTCTGTCCCACTTCAGCCACCTGTCTTGACTTTTTCACATCAACAGGCATCATTCATTCTGGACTGGCACCAATCAGTACCTCCAGTTTTTATGCTTCTCCTGCACTCAGGATGGCACTTATGTCTTCTACTTTGCTTACAGGCTGTGTTCATCATATCGCCTTTTGTTACCTGCTTCATCAAAACCTCACAGCCTGACTCCTTCCTTAGCTCACCAGCACTGGCTGTATTGATACAAGTGCCTATTTTTTACCACCTTTCAGTGTCAATCACAGTGACATCAATTCACAGGCATTGTATGTTTGACTGATGTTGGCCATTTCCATAGTAACTCCCATGAGTATACTCCTTTCAGTCACTGGTACCAATGTTGCTACTTACAGTGGCATAGGTGGTACTGGTCTAGATTATTCCATTATCACTATTTTGTAGCCATTGTTAACCTATAGTGCTATTTGCCTCACAGTTATCTGTGTACCCTACATCCATGGCTATGGTAATTTTGGTCCCTCTTTGTCTCCATATCAGTGATTTGGACCCTCCCATTCAGCTGAGCCCAATCTTACAACTTAATTTATACTACTATGACTTATTTCTCACCTGGTAAGCTTCTGTACCAGTCTCCCTGGACCCTTCGGTTAAGTTTCTTCTTTTCTACTCTTTGCTTCAGCCACTAGACCACCTCTTTACTGGAGCTCAGTACCATACTTTGCCTTAATTGGTCCCTCACAATTTTCAGCATTTTAGAGGGCATCCTTCTTCTCAGGAGCTATGTTAAAAATAGGCCAAATAAATGCCTGAAAATATGTAAATGTAATCCCACAGTATCATGATGTCTCTGACTTAGACAGTGAGGAAAGTGTCTGTCAACAACATTCCCCAATGAACCAAGGTCAGAAAAATACTAAAGCTAATACTGAAGGGAGAGATCTGGTTTGTAAATGCTGTTAAATTCCATGCAGTAGCACTTACAGTAGGTTTGATGTATACCAGATAATTCCTCTAGATAGTCACAGCCACACTTAATTTCAGGACTTGATCTGGCCATAAATCTGTGGCATCAATCCCTGAAAAGGTGCATTAAATATTCTGTCCAACTGAGATTAGATGAGCTGGGCAGAGAACCCGAAACTTAACCGTTCTATTTCAGTCATTGCATTGCACTGTAGAAAAGTCTGAGACTGTGAACAGAGCTAGGAAGAGAGAGTATGCCTTCTCTGCGTTATCCAGGAAGTTACTAAATTATCTCATGCATATAGTATTTTTCTACAAAGATCTGTTAGATTGTGGTGTACAGAGAGAGATAGATTATCAGCAAGAGAGACCAAAAATACCTGGGGGGGGGGGGGACTGAAGGTTGCTTTCTCAGAAATATTACCTAATCTAGCTGCAAGAACACTGACATAAGAGATGATTATGGAGTATTGTAACCACCAAGAATAGGATAAAGTAGCAGATCAGAAATTCAGAAAATGCAAGTTTATTAAAACAAAAAAAAAGCTCTCTAGTACTTCACTCATTGGCCTTTAAAGAAGATTAGGGAGTATGACTGGCTGTGGCAAACAATGTGGCAGAAGGGTTTGGGACTAGGGATGGGGTAGATATGGAGTAGATGCCAGTTGTATTCAAGGAATTGGGACTAGTAGGAAGATGGGGTAGATGTGGAGAAGTAGCCAGCTGTATTCAGGGAATTGTCTATATGTTAGATTTGAAGTAAAGACAGCTCTTACTGCTGTATTTCAAAGGTGGAAACAGTGCCTCAGTGATCATATCTTTAAACTAAGATGGAAGAGTGGCGAGAGTGCTAATGAATCAAAATATGGGATTAGATATTCAGGCATTTAACAGAAAGACAAAATTGACAGAGAAAATAGCAGATTAACAAATAGGAATGACTCAAAGTGTTGCTGGGCAGTATTTCTGCAATGCAAAGAGTCTGGATACAAAGATGAGAGATCTGCAGGCATTAATGTTGGGGGGGCATTGGTTGTATCATAGAAACTTGGGACAGAAGCAAGAGGAGTTGACATGGAAAATTCTAGGTTTAGGTTACTCAGAAATTACAAAGAAGGGAGAGACAGAGTTGCAGTAGCAATCTACATAAAGAAGGGTAACAAGTGTGAGGACAGATGGAAGGAAGAACATCAAATGAAGAATGCATGAAGATGACAGGAAGGGTCATAACCTAGGATAAGTGCCCTATCAGTCAAGGTAGAAGTACTGACAAATTGATACATTCTATCTCCCCACCCGTATGTATAACTGGAGGAATACAAGAGAGTGGCGGAGAATTAAAGGGATAAAGTAAGAGGAAGTAGGTAATATATATAGGCAGTCTCAATCTGTCAGGAGTAGACTATGAGGTTTTGAGCTCCTGGGTAGAGAGAGGAATGGGAATTAATTGATGTCTTAGACTATGAGAGATTCAGCCAACTGGTGCAAGATTATACCATAAAGGATAGAATTTGTGGTCCTAAATAATTCTGAGGAGTTTGTGGCACCCTAATTAAGACAGTGTAAAGAATAGTGGTCATGCACATGTGTGGTTTAGGGTAGTGGAGAACATTTAGAATAAAAGACAAAAATGACTGTAAGGGGCAGCACTGTGGTGTAGAAGGATAAAGTCTTAGCTGTGAACCAGGCAACCGAGGTTCAATTAGTCCCTTGGGCATCTGAGGCACTGGCAGGGAGGGAAGGGTGTGTTCATCCAGGGGGCATTTGTCTACATGTTTTCTTTGAGAAGACGTGGTCTATAGAAGGGAGTAGGCCTTGGATGTAACGGGCAAGCACAGGGAAGGGGGAAGAAATCAAGGGTAAGTCATAAATAAAAAATTCTCCAGGTGGAAGCAGTCAATGGTATGATACCCCAGGGCACCATTACATTCCATACCAATGCCAGCCTTAAAAGATTGATTGTCCAGGGGTTGTAAGAGAGGTTGGCAGACCTGGTGATGGATGGAGGTATGGGGGTAAGCCAGAATGAATGTAGCAGAATTGGGGGAAAAAGATAATGATGAGCGATTTTAGGAACGTGACTTAAGAAGTAGTACTGAATAAGGTCATGGATGAGTAGGAAGTCTGGGAGCACACAGAGGGAATTAACAATCTTAGGAAATGGGTCAGGGATAGAGTGCTTAGAGTTACAGACAAAGGTGTGTAGAAGAAGCAGAAAAAAAGAATAATGCTGATATGGCTACACACAGAAATGTGAGACTAGTAATTTAGGTTAATGCAGGGTTTACAAGAGGTGGAAAGAGCAGGGAAGGGTGGTGGAACAGGCACACTGGAAGACCACAAGAAAAGGGGCGACAGAGTTAATGAGGGCAAGAAACTCAAGTCAAAAGGTAGTTAGAAGGAAATAAAAGAGAAGCTAGGACTTTTCCGGTATGTAGCTGAAACGAGGAAAGGAGGGACAGACCTGGCTGGGTTATACAGACATGACAGATCACAAAACACGTGGAAAAAAGCAGAGTCACTGAATGTACCCTTTGCTTTGATCTTCATGAACTCCGGGGATCACTTCAGTGGCTCTGCTGGACAGAAGCACAGGGAACTAATCTAACGGGGTGGCAAAAGCCAACACATTCTGGCTAGGCTTATAAATGCCTTTGGGCAGATAGCCTAGTACCTACCTATGAACCTATGCAAGTACAGACCTCTTACCTTAATAGGAGTAGCAGGCAAAGTCATGGAGAAAATCCTTGAGGATGGGTTGATAGCATTTTTAGTGGACATCAGTCTTCAAGTCATCAGTCCCTATAGGTTCATGATCAAAAGGAAATTGTCATTGGCACTTGATCCAACAGTAAGACTGGATTCCAGATGAACTTGATAGAGGAGTGCTTGTAGTTATGGTTGACCTGGACTTCAGTAAGGCCTTTGACTCATTCACACACAGGAGACTGAGATGAAGACCTAAAGGAGATGAGACTGGACCCAAACCGAGGAAGTGGACTGCTGTGTGGATGAAGGATAGACCACAGAGGGTTGTAGTGAGAGGTATGATATCAAGAACAAGAAGACTGACTAGCAGAGTACTACAGGGGTCAGCCCCGATCCATTGTTCTTCAACGTGTTTGTCTCAGACATATCTGGCTGAGGGAACTGAGAACAGAATTCATCTCTTTGCTGATGACAAAATGATACATGCAACCTTGGAGGGTGGGGAAAAGTATAAGGGGGAATTAGGGTCAGCTTAATGACATGGATGGATGAAGCCTTGACTATGAGCTGGATAACCCAGATTTGATTAGCTGCCAAGACACTGGAGGAGCTGATTAGAGAGCCTAGGACTGAGCATCTCTACCATCTGTGGCTGGGAGCTGAGTCCCATTGTGAAGGGACAGTTTTGTGTGCTGTATACAGGCCGAGGGCATGTGCTTCACTCTAACAGGTGCAATAAGCAGTAGTCTTGACAGAAACTTGTGCAGAAGCATGCAAACGACATTGAGGGGAAGCCATAGCAGGCTCTCTTGTAAATGAGCATGCATATCAGCTGCCCTAGGGTTGAGGAAACAGACAATTAAGAAAACCCTGATGGCTGCTTGTTAGACAGTCTCCTGGGACTGGTTTTCATACTAAGGCTGAATTAATGGGTTTTTCAGTTGCAGGAAGGCTGCTAGTTGCTAGGTATCAGGGATAAAAAGTATATATAAAAAATAATTCTAAGGAAGGATTTGTGAAATCTGATCAAGTGGGTGGCAGTTGAGGTTTAGTACAGACAAATTCAAAATGCTGCGGTTGGAGCTCAGAATGCTGGTGTACATTCTCGGGGAATAGACTTTGGAGGCAAAAAAATAAAGTTTGCACTCTGCAAGACATTTATCAGACTAAACCTTGGCTACTGTGTAGGGGTTTTGAAGCCATACATGGAAGGGACATCAGGCTGTTGGAAGGAGTTCAAAGAAAAGTCATTTGAAGGATCTGTATGGTATATTTTATGGGATATGACCAGAGATGAGGCTAGAGCTTTTCAGTAACATGAAGACATGAAATTGGTGCATGAGGTCATGTCAGGGATGTGTGAAGTAGTTCTCCTGAACAAGAAGGACAGACTAAGAGAAGAGGGGGCAGAGGCAGCAGATTATAAGGCATAACTATCCTCTGGATGTCCAAAAATACGTCTTTAAAGAGAAGGTTGTGGGCCCATAGAATGAACTAGTGGTGGAGAGGGTAAATATGTGGACACTTGAGAAGGCATAGACAGGTGACAGGGAAGTAAAGTGTTAAATGCCAGTAAATGCAGAATATATAGAATTATTGCCTATTTGTGCTGTCAAGCAAATGTAATGCAATGTAACTAACAGGGGGTCTATATTATAACATCGAAGTCTAACAACTTTGAATGTTATAATATTGAACCCAGTAGGGCGAATGCTGGAAATAGCGAAGCTGCAGAACACCAAATACTTTCCTAGGGAAAGTATTCAGTGGGCCTTTTCTGCAGCTTCGCTATTTCCTCAACTGTGGAGCGAAGGTTACGGACCGGGTTAAGGAAAGTGTGCGAACGAAGGTGAGTGTGCTGTTGGGCGTGAGTTAGATGAGTTAGGGTTAGGCATGGGTTAGGTAAGTGTGTGATTGTGTGGACGTGAGGGTTAGGGTGGAGTAGGTGAGTTAGGGTTAGGGAGTGGGTAAGGTGAGTGTGCGATAGTTAGGGACCTTAGGGCTAGGGTTGGGTTAAAGTAAGTGGATAGCTAGTGGTGTATGTCTGGTTTAGTGTAGGGTTTTGTGAAATGTATGTTTGTGGATTATTTATTTTGGTGTGCTTGTGTTGTACGTATGTTTGTCGGAACAGCAAATTTTTTCCCTGGGAAAAAATTTGCTATTCTGACTGTTCAGTTTTCTGATGTTTCGATTGAATGGGTTTGATATTATAACATTCAAAGTTGTAAAACTTCGATGTTATAATATAGACCCCTAGCAGGTTCACTGCTGAGGTTGTCATGGCAACAATTATTAGCTTCCTGATGGTCCAAGCGGATTATGATGCTGCAAATTGATTAGTGGGAGTGGATGGGTCTGACATAGTTATAGCTGTCACTTCTTTTTTTTTTAAAACAAATTTATTGTTTTAACATATAAGAGAAATATCATAACAATTTTATACAAATAATTACAAATAGGTATTATTATAATATTCAACAAAACAACTAAAGTATTTACAAAGACATCCACTACAATCAGATCAATTAATTAAACTAAAATACTGTGCTATTGAAATTAGAATTTTTTTAACAAATTTTGTAAATTATCCCATACAATAAAATGTGATGTTTTTCTAGTTGTTCTCATTCTAATTGTGCTTATTTCCATATGACACATTATATTCATAACATTTTTAAATTCATTGAACGAAGGAGGTGTATCTGAAATCCAATTTCTAGTTACTATTTTCCTAGCCACTGCTAGGATAGACCATAACAAGGGAAGCTTAATCTTTTAACACATTGAGGTACAGGTGTGTTGAATAATATAAGAGACTTAGAAATAATGAAATTATCTGTAAAAGAGCCTGCAAAAATTCATTAATTGACTTCCAGTATTCTTTCAACTTCATACAGTCATAAAACATATGAGCCCAGTCAGCATTAATTTCTACATTACATCTCTTACATAGATTATCTTTATTATTAATTTTATTCATCATCAAAGGTGTATAAAAGATCTATGTAAAATTTCCATGTATAAAGTCTCCAGACAATGGAAGATGTAGTTCTATAAGCAGATTCCAATATATATTGTTTATCTTGTTGAGTTGGTGGGTCCCCATTAATAGAGGTGAAATAATTCCAGTATGAATCTACATTGTAAAAAGTTTCTTGTCTGATAATTTTATGTATATATGAAAGTTTACCTTTATCAGAAACTTTATGCTGTAAATTTATTATCAAGTAATCAATCAGTTTTGGAATAGATTCTTTAACTGTTATAGACATTAGATCTATTCTATCAATGAGATGTTGTCTAAAGATCTGAACCTCTAACCAGCAAGTTTCTCTTAGATCAAATTCTTGTTTTAAGAAATCTAGATTTTAACTTTATTATCAGATATCAGCTGATACCAGTACTTTAGATTATTATCTATAGCTAAATGAGCTCCTTCAGAAGTAGATGACATAAGCATACCCTGAGTATAAATTATAGGAATACAATAAAATTCCATTCCCTATACTTAGGGTGCATGAATATAAAGTTACAATAACTAATAATAATATTTAATGGGTAACAGACCATATGTTTAGGTGTAATAGGTGAAGTACAAAATTCCTTTAGCAACCACAACATGGAGTTATTTATAATCATATTTTATGTGTTAAGGAGATTTTCATGAAGTGCATACTAATTAGCTCCCAATAATCTTTCCATTTTGCGACATATGACAGATCTATTAATAAAGTAATAACTTTTATAATAGAAGAGATAATATATAAATTAAAGTCTGGAAAAGAAATACCCCCTTGAAACCAGCTATTAGTATGTTTCTTTAATGCAATCCTAGGTCTATTAGGTGCCCATAAGAAATTTAACATTAGTGTATTCAGTTTCTTGATAGTTATTTTTGTAGGTGAAAGTATTATTGATTGTATTAAGTATAAAATCTTGGGGAATATTATCATTTTAATAATTGTAAGTCTCTCCTCCATAGTAAAAACATATTATTCCAGGTATTAAAAAGATTTTGTATATTAAGAAAACAGGTATTATAGTTATTATATATAATAGATTTAATATCTTTAGATAGTATTATACCTAAATAAGTTATCTGACCTGAGTTGGGTACATATTTAGTAAAATCACTAATGAGAGTATTTTTTCGTGTATATATAGGTAGTATTTTAGTTTTTCTTCATTGAATATTAAACCAGAAATACTTTTAAAATTCATCATTTTATCAAATAAAGACTGCATAGAAGAATTAGATCCTGCTGATGTAATTAGAACATCATCTGCAAAAAGTTGAATTTTTGATGTTGTATTTTCTTCTATTTCAAAACCCTCTATGTCAGTACTGTTTCTAATCAAATTAGCCCAAGGCTCCATTACTAAAGTGAATAATAGTGGAGAAAGTGGACATCCTTGCTTTGTACCTTTAAGAATGGGTATTTTTTGTGAAACATATGTTCCTACCGTAATATAAGCCAGCGTTCCTTTGTATAAATGCTCAATTAAATTTACAAATGCATCAGAGAAATTTGTGCATTTCAGTAAGGTAAACAGATAGTCCCAACTTACTGAATCAAATGCTGAACCTATATCAAGACTAATAAGTGTTAAATCTTTCTTTTTCCTATTTGCAAAATCAATTAATGTTAAAGTTCTTCTTATATTATCAAAAGTATTTCTATTTACAATGAAGCCCGTCTGATCTATGTCTATAATGCCGGGATAATTGTCTTCAATCTATCAGCAAAAATACTCATAAACATTTTATAATCAACATTAAGTAATGAGATGGGTCGATATGAAGAACATCTAGTTGGATCTTCATTAGGTTTTAAAATTGGTGAAATAAATGTATATTGCCAAGATGGGGGGGTTATTAACTCAGTTTGGGCCAGAATAAAAACCTTATGTATTAATGAATATGTAGTTTTAGAAAGGATTTTATATATCTCTGGTATAATACCATCATTACCCGGTGCTTTGTTTGATTTAAGCTTATTTATTTGTGTAATAACTTCTGTATATGAAATACTCTTGTCCAATAGTTTAATCTGTTGTTTATTAAGCTTTTTATTCGTGTTTGTGGTTATAAACTCCTTTATTTTATCTTTAGGTTCCATGTTAATGTTGTTATGGTTAATCTTGTGAAAGTGATTTCTAAATTCATCCAGTATTTCTGGTATACTAGAAACATTCTTCTTTTTCCTTAGAGAAAAGATTTCTTTGATATGGTTTTGTTTATTCAATCTTTTTGTTTTATTTTTAAGTCTATGTAAGTATTTGGGGCTTATTGAATAAGACAAAACTTGTATTCTCTAAAGTTATTTTAACTTTATGAGTCAAAATTTCTTTGTATTTCTCATTTAGTTTGTTTATTTCTTCAATAACTTTCTTGTCCATAATATTTTCTTTATTATTATGTTTATAAGAGTCTAGTTTACTTTGAATATCTAACAATTCCTTATCCCAAGATTTCCTTTTGTTATTATACCATCTGATACTTTGTCCATATAGATATGATTTTAAGGCATCCCAAACATAGACAATGGAGACTTCAGGAGTATTATTTATGTCTAGAAAATGTTGTACTTCTTAAAGTATATATTCTTTATAGTCTTTTAGCTGAGTTAAGTATGCTGGTATCCTTTTGATCTGAACATTATGAGTATTTTTTATCATGAATTCAAAAACAATTGAGTTATGATCAGATATAGGACATGAAATGATTTTGGAATTAATTAAATCTTTTACCATCTGGTTAGAAATAAAGACCCTATCTATTTTTGAATAAGTTTTGTATCTGTTAGAAAAAAAGGTGTATGGTAATGATTTTGACTCTATCTGATGATAAGAATTAGCAAAATCATTTAAATGTTTTGCATTAGATGTAATTCTTCTTTTCTTTATAGTGGTAGTATCACTTTCATGTAGTATACAATTAAAATCACCAGCTAAAATAATATCCCCTACAGAGAATGATATGATCTTATCAATATGATGTTTCACTGTATTAATACCAATTCCAGGTATCCAATATACATTAATTAAAGTGTAAGTCTTCCCATTAATTTGTATTGTAACCATACAAAACATTCCTTTGTCATCCTGATAAGACTTAATGGTTTTAGGAATGGGCATACTTTTATTCCATAAAATAGCCACTCCTCTTTTTTTCTGAGTGTGCTCTGAACTAACCAATACTGTATACTTATTAGTGGCTAGTTTATCAATATCTTTTTCAAGAGATGGGTTTCTTGCAGGAAGACTAGATTGGCCTTGTGTAGATTAATGTATCTTATTAGGCTTGCCCTTTTACACGGATTATTCAATCCATTAATGTTTAAAGAAATTCCTTTTAAAGATGTCATTTGGCATTTTTAAAACTCAAGAATCTTATGATCGAAATAACAAATAACAAGATAAATAATGTTACATCTCCTCTTTTAGGTGTACCTTTAAATATAGCTGTATTTATTAAATCTCTTATGGGATTTTGTATAGGATTCAATTTTGTTTGTAGTGACAATGAGTGTACAAAATATATTGTGGATGTCAAAACTATATACATATAACAATGAACAAGTGAAAATAATATAAGGATTAAACCTTGCATCCCGCCTGGAGTTGAAAACTCCAACTTAGAGCAGTATTTACTACTCAAGTTAACCCCTACCCTAAGCAGCAGTACCTCAGCTACCACCTTATCAATTTAATACTAGTTATATTTAACTGAGGTTAACAGTTTTCAATTCAATTATCTATCAAGACAAAACTACACATTTGGTAAAACAGCATCATATAAACTAAAATAAACTTTTTTTTTTTTTTTTTTAAAACTGTTCATACTATTATATAGATCTATGTAATATATAACACTTGTATTCTAATAGCATTCAAATAATCTTAATGTTAGAAATCAAGAGGAGAGAAAATTATGTTCTAACATTCATTTAAATCAAAAACTTTGGCTAATATGATTCAGACATTACATGCATTAAGATGCATCTATTTTCTGTCATGTGAATTCTATCAACAGCTTCCAAAAAAAATCTTGAATTGTTTGTATATGAGCATTTACTTAAACTCATTATTGTCAATAGAGTAAAATATTGTATTCATAAAAATTATTATAAATCATATTGCATAGTTATGCATATTCTCAGAAACACCTGCGTTATTACCTAAAAAAAAGCCATCACACACATAAACACAGACACACACACATACATATACACACACACATATACACACACACACATACCCACACACACACACACACATATACACATACACATATATACATACACACACACACACACACACACACATATATATATATATATATATATATATCTGATCTCACTGAGTTGTGTGTTAGTAGAGCACTATCCTACTTGCTGTCCCTAGAATAAATCTGTCTGCTTTATACAAAATAATGCACAGCAAACACATATTAGTAACCAGATTTTACAATCATGCTAACCTACTGCTTTAAAATATATCACATGACATTTCTTCCAGAATAGAGTTATAAGATTATTTATGCTTGCCAATCAGATGAATTAAATGAGTTATAGTAAAGTATTTGTTTGGGACACAAGTTTTTAACACAGATTATTATGCTACTGTTAAGTAGATTTTCAAAAACATTTAAATAAATGTTTCATTTTCTTTGCCTTCTAAAATAAGATATTTACTTGCTACAAGAAACTACATCATCCAAACTCATCATAACTGACATATTTTATGAATAGAGTATTTTTCCTGAATCTGTGGTGTGTCAGTGTGATAACCTTGTCAATGTTTATACTAACTGCTTTCAGTTTCTCTGTGAAAATTCTGTGAGTGAAGCTTCTGAGGAAACTCATGGACACTATGCATGAGACAGCCCACATCCCAGATTGTCTCCCTTAACATTTTGGCGGGAAACTTATTAAAACTTGTGGCAAACATTCATTTTGTCAATAGAGTAAAATATTGTATTCATAGAAATTATTATAAATCATATTGGATAGTTATGCAGATTCTCAGAAAAAAAAGCCATCACACTCACACACGCACACACATACACACACACACACACATATATATATATATATATATATATATATATCTGATCTCACTGAGTTGTGTGTTAGTAGAGCACTATCCTACTTGCTGTCCCTAGAATAAATCTGTCTGCTTTATACAAAATAATGCACAGCAAACACATATTGGTAACCAGATTTTACAATCATGCTAACCTACTGCTTTAAAATATATCACATGACATTTCTTCCAGAATAGAGTTATAAGATTATTTATGTTTGTCAATCAGATGAATTAAATGAGTTATAGTAAAGTATATGTTTGGAACACAAATTTTAACACAGATTATTATGCTGCTGTTAAGTAGATTTTCAAAAACATTTAAATAAATGTTTCATTTTTTATGCCTTCTAAAATAAGACATTTACTTACTACAAGAAACTACATCACTTAAACTCATTATAACTGACATATTTTATGAACAGAGTATTTTTCCTGAATCTGTGATGTGTCAGTGTGATAACCTTGTCAATGTTTATACTAACTGCTTTCAGTTTCTCTGTGAGAATTCTGTGATTTGAAGATTCTGAGGTAACTCAAGGACATTGTGCATAAGACAGCCCACATCCCAGATTGTCTCTCTTAACATTTTGGTGGGAAACTTATTAAAAACTAGTGACAAACATTCATTTAGCAGTGTAAATGCATCTAAACATGACAGAACCTCCACAATGTATTCCACAGATCATCACAGCCTCTATGCAAGTGAAATTAAACTCAAAATTACCAACAAGCAATAAAACTCAGCATTCTTCTCCCAACTCAATTTTCATACAAATCCTATTATTCACTGTGCCCACACAGTCTAAAGCATTTCTATATATTAATAAAGAAAAGAAAAGAGAGTAGAAAATAAAAGGGAGTGAGGCAGAAATAAAAAATGTAAGAGAAAGCTGTAAGAAGTATATACAATGGAATGTTACTTACTGTTTATATTAATAGAGTTAAAAATAAAACATATTATTTACTCTTATTTAGTTCTGATTATTATTAGTTAAAGCATGACAGATTATTTACAAACAAGCATAAGCAGTATAATCAAGAAAGTATAATTAGAAATAGCATTTGAAGAACTTATAAACTTTTACAAGAAATAAATATGTTATTATTCTATTAATGATATTTTCATTACTGTTCTCTCCTGCCCTCCCCACCCTTTACCCACTACATAATCTAAATAGAATGTCATTGTTTAAACAAAGAAAATAATAAAAGAAGAAGGAAAAAAAAGGTAAAGATAAAAAATGTATCAAATTACTAACCTTACTTTTTCAGAAATAAAACAAATCGAGTCACAGCCTGCCATTAAATCCTCAGGCATTTTGACTGGTTATGAAACAAAACATTTCTTTGCACATAGAGAATAACTTTGATTAAATCTTTTCCAAAATATTTGTGGCTTTCTGGAAATGCAGGAACTATATTCAAAAAGATTAATAATGAACTAAAGTGATGAGAGAGAAAAAAAAACATATAACAAATCATTTGTTTTTAGTCTCTTCTTCTTCTCTGAAGTCTTCCAGGAAGCTTCAGTTGCCAATCTCTTTAATGAAGAACTAGCCCATTCCATTTCTTCTATTTTATCCAAAATCCTTTTTCTTTGACAAACAGTAAAGCAGAGTCTAAATCATCGAAGACCTTAGGACCATCAGGAAGGAAGATTTTAAGCTTGGCAGGAAACAGAAGGTATGTTTTAAACTGTGCTTTTTAAGCTCCCTTATTAGTGGCAGAAAAACTTTTCTTTTAGCAATTACCATGGAAGAATAGTCATTGTCAAAACGCACAGTTGTCTCATTAAACTTAACAGGAGCTTTAGCCCAAGCAGATTTAAGAACCATCTCTTTATCAAAAGATGATAGAAATCTAACTATAACTGATCTAGGATAGTTTTTGTTAGAGTTAGTATTAGCTATAGATCTATGTGCTCTTCGATACCAAAAGAGAATGCTTCTGGTAAATCTAAAGTTTTAGGGAGCCATGTTGTTAAAAAAGAAGTAATATTGTTGCCTTCAATATTTTCTGGCAGTCCAAAAATCCTAATGTTATTGCGCCTAGATCTATTTTCCAGGTCATCCAGCTTTGTTTGTAAATGTGTATTTTGTTTCAGCAGAAACTCAATGTTGATTTCCTGTTCTTGTATTTTATTTTCCATGTCATTCACAGCTTCTTCTATGCCTGTCATCTGGATCTTCTGTTGTTGCAGGTCCATATGTAACAAGTCTATTTGTTTTGTAGTTTTTCTATGAAAGTGTCTATTTTAGTATCCATTTTATCCATCTTAGCAGTAAGTTGCTGGACTATAATTATCAGAGACTGAAGTTCTTTCTTGATGCTGGAGTCTTGAGAATTTGTCTTACTGGAACTCATTTCAGACTGATAAACTGACAGGAAAATTTCCAAAGTAATTTCTGACAGGAATATTATTAAGATTTCCTTTCTTTTTTAGATATAGTTCAAGAACTATATAAAACAAACATATTTAGAAAGAAAATTACTTCAAGAATTAATTTTTTAAGTAATTAATTCCTGTCAATGTAATGAAATTGGTGGATCTGAAGAAATCTGCTGCTATCCTGTGTTCATCCTTGGCCACGCCATAGCTGTCACTTCTGAGTTCAGTTTATGCAGTTTGCTGAAGATGTAAATTTAATCTTTATAGACAGCCCCCCTTTCTGAGGACTCTTGGTGTTCAGGCCACAAACTGTATAACCCTTAAGGGAGAAAATGGCCAAATCCTTTCTGCTGTAATAGTTAAGTTTTGTTCTCCATAAAAAACTTTTAATAGTTTTCATATGGGCCAAGAAACACTCAGCTACTGTTAGAACATGGAGGATAGCCAGTACAAATAACAATTATATGGCTGTCAGACTCTCGACATAGAGGTTTTGACCCTGTCTTTGCCTCAGATTACCTACATTTGAAAAGTACCCTGAGCACTGGAGTAGCCACATGGGAAAGGGCAAGAGTGAATCTTTAAGAATGGCTGATCCATTTGGGGGAGAAAGTCAGTGATGTCATACTGCAGCAACATATCTGGGGAAAGTCCTTTAATGTGCTGTGCTTCATAGGGATTCAAGGATGTGAACCCAGCCAAGGGATGCTTATACTCCAGCTGAGCAGCCTGAGTGTGTAAGAACACCCACTTACATCAGCTCTGTATGTTTGTTTATTGTATGAATCTTTGTATGAGTGTATGTATGTATGCATGTTTGGGCATTGCTAGACATTTCGTCATATGTCAAAGGCTAGATAACAAAGCAGTGTAGTATCGCTGTTTGTGCAAGACTTCTGTGCATTTTAATGGGGAGTTTCTCATCGCCACACTCTTATATGACTCTGGAGTTAGTATGTACCTGTTAGAGTATGCAAGGTGCTTTATTCCAGTGTGGGTGAGGGTGCATGAAGGCTTGTCCCCTGCTTAAAAGCTTATTTCCATATTAGCTGATGGGGTCTAGGTAAAGTGTGTTCTCAGTCAGTGAGCAATGGATTTTTGAGTGATTGTTCTTTGAGCATTCATTGGAAAGTAAAAAAAAAGGTAGTTAGTTTGCTTGCAGAGAGGGAAACAAATCAAGAAATGTAGGGAATTAAATAAATAGTAGATAGTAACCAATACTAAATTGCTCTTTTTAATGTGTGTAACATTATTCATACATTCCTTCTTGTTCCTTCCATTTCTGTCATGCTATAAAGTGAGAAAAGGTTAATGTTTTCTTTTGACTTTACTTTGTTGTCCCATCCTATTTTTATGCAAAATTCTTCCATATAGTATTAGGGAATTTTTTTATCTCAGACATTCTTCTGGCTATTGCTTGCCAGCTATAAAGTTTCCCTTGACCATGCTTGTGAGGAGACCCATTATATGTAGCCATCAGGATTTTCCCTTAGAGCCTATCTCTGGTTGTGTGTGCTAGCCCTGACAAACGGAGCTTTTTCAGTGCTGGGCCTTTCAGCAGGTGAATTTCTACATAGGCTCAGCCCTCAGCTACAGTACAGGAGTGACTTGCTGAGTACACATGTCCTGGTCCTTATGTTGTACATGCAAGGAAACCCATTATTTGCTGTATGCCAGTATCTCAGTGAACCAAAATGCCTCCCTTCTAACCAGACTTGGATCATGGTCAAATGGGGCCTTAGGACAATGGACTAGGGTTCCATGCTACCCAACACCATACCCCCCAAAGCACCCCCCCCACCATACCAATATCATATTTAGCTGTTTTTCACCAATTACCATAAAACAATGCTCAAGGGTCTTTATTTTTACAATGAATCCAAAGCTTCAAATCTGAAACTTTTTTTTTTACTTTTAAGTTTCACAGCAAAAACATTGATAGCTGTTTACCACTAAAACAAACAAAAAAACTAACACTGCAAGTAGATTTAGCATAAGCAACAGTAAGCCTCAATTTCCTTGAGACTCTCATTTAAAGTGCATCCAGCAACCATATCTGTCAACAAATTCAGGACAAACCAAAAAATAATTCGAGACAATCAGGGACACTTTTAAAATATTAGCATTACTAACTTGAGATATTGACAGGATAAGAAAAAGTGAATTAATATATATATTTCTAAAATAAAAGAAGAGCAGATTTGTTAGTTTGGGTAACCAGCAGCTTACATTATGGTTGTGCATATCAGCAATTTTTAAAAAGTGGGGTGGAGCTATGTAAATACCATAATACCATTTTACATATGTATATTTATGTGATGGGCATCAGGCATCCTGTTGAAAGAGCAGAATGCCTACACAGACAGGTGGTTGACAGTTGTGCGAAATCAACGACCCCTGAGTAGGGGAATATTTTTTTTTCCTTGGGATTGTGCAATCTCAGAGTGAATATATATATATATCAGGGATGTTGGACAGTACATGGTGGCTTGCCCTTCTGCAAAAACACTTGGACTTGGTTTAATCCATTCCAGGGTAATCTCTGGATCATACACAGAATCGGATGTCTATCAATTGAATGTATAACAGGAGGAAGAAAATCATGGCAAAAATTAGGAAGTGCAACACCCAGCAGGATAAAATCACTCTCATTAAAGTAAACAAACAACTCAGAGGACAAAGTCTACCAAAGCCAAATCTGAGGTAAGTTTGGCCTCCCAGGCCAAGGGCAACCACAAAGCATTCTTTAGCTATGTCCACAGCCTCAAAGGCAATACACAATTGTGTGCAGCACTCATTGTAAATGGAGTCACCTACACTGACCTAGAAGATATAGCTGATGGCTGATAAATTCAGTTCCAACTTTACTCTTGTCCCTGCCCCATCAACCTTCCCTCAGGAAATATCATCAAGTATAACTCCCTCTACTGTCACTAGGGAACAGGTCCTTAATGCTCTCTCTGAGACCAAGAACACTGCATCAATGGGCCCAGTCAATATCCCAGGATGCCTTATAAATAGCATGAAACATGACCTATCAGGGCCACTGGAATTACTATTTAACTGTAGCCTCCAATCAGGCTTCATGCCTCATAAATGGAGAAAGGCAACAGTCATCCCTTTGCACAAAGGTGAGCCATCTACAGACCCATAAGCCTCACTAGTCTTATATGTAAAGCCATGTAAAGAATTATCATGGAGATGATCGATAGAGATATAGTAAACCTCCAGACACTGGACCCAACCCAGTTTGGTTTCATAAAGGGCAGATCATGCATACTCAACCTGGCGGACTTCTTTGAGAAGGTCACCAAAGCAATGGATGAGGGCAAAATCGTTCACACTGCCTATCTTGACCTGGCCAAGGCATTTGACACAATACCCCACTCGGACATTGTTGACAAACTCAGGAGGTTAGGTGCAAACCCATATGTCACCCAGTGGATAGCCAACTGGCTCACAGACAGGACCCAGGAAGTTAGAATTGGGGAGTCTACTGCTACAAAGAGGCCAGTCACAAGTGGAGTCCCTCAGGGATCAGTCCTTGGATGGCTCCTTTTTGGCATTTACTTCTCAGAAGTCAAGGCCAATGTCAGTAGTCTCTGGCTGACTAAATTTGCAGATGATTGCAAATTAGGAACTGTCATTGAATCTCACACTGATACAAATGTTCTCCAGGAGGGGCTGACACAGACAAGCAACTGGTGTTTGAGTCATGGACTAAAACTAAATGCCAAGAAGTGCATAATAGTATCCTTTGGGAAGTCATCCATCCCTGGTAACTGTCATATTGACAACACACCCCTTAAAGTTGACCAGTAGTCAGGGACTTAGGGACACACATAGATAGTAATCTAGCCTTTGATTATCACGTGTCTACAGTGGTGAGGAAATCATTCTATGTTCCGCAACTTATAAACAAAGGTATGGCATCTAAGTCCAAGGAAGTCATTGCTGCACTGTATTCGGCATTCATCAGATGTATCATTAAGTACAATGCCCCCGTTGGTATGTACCTAACCAGGCATATCCAACAACGGGAACGTCCACAGAGGTTCCTCACTAAAAGAATACAGGGCATAAGTAATATGTCCTATGCAGATCACCTCAAGGCCCTATCCCTGTATTCTGTCTCCTACAGGCTTTTGAGGGGAGATCTATGCCTGGCATACAGGACATTGTCATACCCCATCCTGATGGACCTCCTGCATATCCACAAAACAAACAGTACCAAAATTACCTGTTCTAAAGACTTAAACCTTACCTGTGATATAAATAGGACCTGCTGGAGAGATAGGTATGTATCCCAGGGACTACCCCGTCCATGGAACAGGTTCCCCATCCATGTGAAGCAGAGTTCCTCCTTAATCCAATTCAAGTGCAACTTGGACAATTGGATGGGGAAACCGGAAATTCATCCCTGGTTTAGCAGCTATGTCTCTGATGCAAACAGGTAACCTGAAATGATTAATCTCCCAGGCCCATGCTTACACTTATCAAGGGTATCAGAACTCATCAGAGATTTGGGATGCATGGTTAGGCTTAAAAAGGCAGTTGTGGTCATTAGCCTAGTAAACACCTATGACCCAATGAATGTTATAACATTGATATACTGGGTTTCAGTGCACTGTCCTTCATTCAAGTGTCTGCCATTCATACATATGTGTATAGTTTAAAATAATTATTTACAGACAGACCATTAAAACATTAATTATGATAAACCTGTACTTAAACTGCACCTTGTTAGGCTTTGTTTTATCCTAGAAATAGTCTAAAAATAATGAGTTTCTTGTATCTGTATCTGAATATTTTTTATTTAGCATAAGAATTTAATTCGTACACTGGTTGTGCTGCAATCAAAGGTTTTGAGATTAACTAGGTTTTGATTCTGTTTGGATTCTGTATAAAGGCAAGTGAACTGTTGAGCTTTCTCCTTTTTTTCTTTTGTGATATATTGAATGTAACAGAAGTAAGTTTTCAGTAAAATTCCTTTACATGCAACAGTCTTCTGAAACTTAGTACCATGAGAGCAGCTCCAAATACTGAGGATAGACGATAATAGTAATTTTGAGTATGGAAAGAAGGACAACTAATGATATGCAATACTCGGTAATAAAATACTTATGTGTAATTTCTTTACTGATGATGAGGTGGAAGAAAAGTTGTGAATTTTGCAAGTGACAAATTGATTTACAGTAGCAGTGCCTCTAGAGATGAATACAACAGGCACCCAAGGAAACGTGTAGCCTGGTCAGGAGTATGGTAATTAAGTATGAATGTAAAGAGCCATGGATCCACATACTTTGTATATAGAAACTCAGGGGGCACAATAGAACTGGGGAGTGATACTGATAACAGCCAAACAAGAAGGTGACCAGGGGGCAGTTATATCTGATGGTCTGACTGTTAGTTGTTAAATAGTGGAACTGAGCAATGTAGTACAGTATGTTGTTACGAAATCAGTAATTAGGGCTCAACTAGAATATTGTTTTCTTTTCTGGAAATCAATACATCTTCAAAGATACAATAAGAATAAAAGCAACTCTGAGAACACATAGCATAAGGTGTAAAGATTTCATTTACTGAAATGTGGCAGGAAGGTGAAGGTTGTAAGTACAGATACTGGAGGGTAGGCACTGACTGATTTTTTAAATACCTCAGTGGTACAAATAACATTCAAGAAGGAGCCCTTTTAAAATAAAAGTGTGATTTGTTCTAGAAAGAAACTTGGGGGTTGACTCAGGGAAGTAGCAGAGTCGTACTTATTACTAAGAAAGAATAGTTAATACCTGTCATACCTCACCCCATGCAGTGGGAGTGCTAAAACAAAAACTGGATTTAAGGCCGGACATGTGTAGACACAGCGGAACTAGTGATACTATTGGATGAGCCACATAATCCTTACTTATCGCATGGTTCTGAAGTTCTACCTTCTCTTACTTCATGTACAATATGACAGATTTGAGAGACACAAATCCCCCCGTATGGCATGGAAAAGAAGTAAAATATGTACGCAGAAATGAATAACATGCATTAATGTCTTAAGATGTAAGTAGCAAGCTAAATATGCAAGTACTTTCAACCCCTAGATGTGGCATTAACTATTATTATTATCATGTGTACTCTGTCATGATTTATTTCATTCTGAAAAACTGAAAAAAATTTAGATGTCAGAAACTCAGGACAAATGTAACATATGATATTTTAACAGTTGGTATACTGAACTAATTCTACTCGACTTATCAGTGTGATTGAAAGATAGATTACAAGAACCATGTATGCATATATTCCTATGTATATATGGGGAAATAATGGCAGAAATATTTTCCTGCAAATGTCCTCATAAAACATTCACATTTTTATATGCTTAATACTGTTGCAGTATATGGCATTTGGGGCACCTTTTGCCTAAGTTGTTCTGTTTTTGAGCTTTTCACTTTCTGTATGTTGCAGTATGGAATACGTTGGGCTACTTACCCCCCCCCCCAACATTTAATTTACATTTTGTGCTTTCTTATTCAGTTTTAAGATGTGGTGTAGTTGCCATGGAGTGCTTGATATAAAATGTAGGAAATGAGAAATCTTGCTCAGATTCTAGTACTAGAATACCTTTCTATACCCCACAGCATGGACAAATCTCTGTTTGGCATTAAAGTTACCTGATAAACATGAAAATGTAGAGGGGTTGGGGTAACGTCAGCGCTGAATTGAGAAACCACTACAGTAAAGACTGAAGAAGTATTTTCTCCACTGTGGGAGAGAGCAATGGTGCAAATGAAAGGAAATGAGTTCAGCATTGTTGTTGTACTGCAGTAGTGTTAGCTCTATGAGCCGATGTGCTGCAGTAGCTACATGACAGCTACGGCATGGCAGAATGCAGTGGGCTGCACAGGAAAGCACATGAGCAACAGCAAGCAGCAGCATAAGAGAGAGCGTAGCAAAGGAAGAGTAGGTGTTGAACTCAGCCATTTTTCCAAAAACTGATGTTCATGTTGACTAATAAGCTGTATCAAACTAGGTGTGCCTACAAACACATTCAACAAATAAACTGTTGTGTACAGAAAGTTGGGTTGGCTATGTTACATATGTACAGAAAGTGTGATAATCAAGAGAAGTGTAATTTACGTGTGTGTGTGTGTGTGTGTGTGTGTGTGTGTGTGTGTGTGTGTGTATATATATATATATATATATATATATATACATACATATATATGCTTGTATCATGAAAGGTAGAAAACTCAAAAGAGAGAATCACAAATGGTAGAATAAAAAAGAAAGATTCAAAAAACACTGAATGACTCATAAGAGTGCATCACAAACACTGAATACTTCTCTCCCATTAAAAAAGCCCTTTATCTGTAAACTACAACTATAAAATGGAGATCAAGTGATTAAGGTGTGCAGGGGGGCTTTGCATTCTTATTGAAAATAAGAAAACAGGATTCAAGTTGGCATTGCTTGTTTAAACCAGAGTTTATTAACTTAAAACAAGAGATAAATGCTTTCAACTTTATCATAGTTTTATCAGATCTAAGTCATACATAACAGTAACAATATAGGCTTTAATCTAAGAGCACTTAAACAGATCACATTATGTATATATGTATGTGTATATGTATATGTATATGTATATGTATATATATATATATATATATATATATATATATATATATATATATATATTGGTCTACTTCGAATGACCGAAGCGCCACGTCACCGACACCCGGAAGACTGAGACGGAACGACCGAACAGGTAGGTTACCGAAAACGTGATATCCCGACAGCTGAGAGACCGACAACGGCAGCATGTGAGCGCGATACGGTAAGTGTGTGAAAGTGAAAGATTTAGGATTGGGGAGCGGACAGGTAAGTGTACGATAGTGAGGGATTTTAGGTTAGGGTGTGGGAAAGGTGAGTGTGCGGTAGTGTCGGACTAAGGGTTCCGGTGAGGTAAGTGTGTGGAAGTGATGTAGAGCAGTGTAGGGAAGGGTTAAGTGTGTCAGGGTTAGAATGCGGGTGGAGTGAGTGTGCGATAGTGATGGGCTGAATGTTTTAGGGTGGGTTAAGTGAGTTAGGGTTAGGGTGCAGGTAGGGTAAGTGTGCGATAGTGACGGTGTTGAGGTTTAGGGGTGGGTTAAGTGAGTTAGGGTTAGGGTGCAGGTAGGGTAAGTGTGCGATAGTGACGGTGTTGAGGTTTAGGGGTGGGTTAAGTGAGTTAGGGTTAGGGTGCAGGTAGGGTAAGTGTGCGATAGTGACGGTGTTGAGGTTTAGGGTGGGTTAAGTGAGTTAGGGTTAGGGTGCGGGTTGGGTAAGTGTGCAGTGTCGGACGTTAGGGTTAGGGTTTAGGTTAAGGTTAGTGGATATGTTATTGTGTGCAATGTGTAGTTGACGTTTTTTGTGTCGGTGTAGTGGTGTTCTGTTTTTTGAGTTGTTGGTGTTGTGTGTTTTTGGTTGTTTGGGGTCGGTAACTTGTGTGTCGGTGAATCGGAAGTTCGGTGATAGAAAGTAGACCCATATATATATATATATATATATATATATATATATATATATATATATATATGTGTGTGTGTGTGTGTGTGTGTGTATATTTATTCTATGGGATTATTTACCATGGTCAATGCAGCCAAATGTCAAGGACAAAAATGTCAACCACAAAAGGTCAGCAACACAAATGTTGACAGTCAATTGTGCATTTGCGAGTAAAATCCTCACCGCATGCAAAAAAAAAAACAAACATTTTTTTGCTTTTTTGCAGGGGGAGCAAGCCCCCTCCTAATTACATATACTAACTCCAAGATTGCACAATCCTTGGGGAAAAGGAATATTCCGCCTCCCAGGGATTGTTAAGCTATCATACCTGTTGACCATCTGCATATGTTAACTAACAATGGTCAATCAAGCAGTTGCCGACCAAATTCAGGAGTCCCATAGTCTATATCTATAGCTATATCTATATATGTATATCTAGCTATACATGTATATACACACACACACACACACACACACACACACATTCATATATATGTATATGTAATATATATGTATATATATATATATATATATATATATATATATATATATATATATATATATATATATATATATATATATATATATATTATATTTAATTAAAAAATATTTGCTTCCAGGGCTTACAGTGCCATGGTGGTGCAGCGGTTAGCATTGTCGCCTCACAGCAAGAGGTTCTCCTGTTCGATTCTCGGCTGGAGCACCTTCTATGTGGAGTCTGCATGTCCTCCCCATGGTCAAGTGACGTCTAAAGACATGCAGGTAGGTGTGTGCGTGAATGGGTGTGCCTTCTTTGAAGGCTGGGCATCAGGCTGGCAACTCAGCACTGTAAAAATCCACTGCCAATCATTAGCGGACCGGAGTTCCACTGTGGCGACCCCTAACCGGGAAAAGCCAAAAGACAGTAGTATTTGCTTCCAGGGCTTACCTGGAGGCTTCATTTGATGTGCAAAGGAAAGGGTTATATTTGTGGTGATCACTTCTAAAGTTGTTTAAGGGCTGTAACTTAATTTTATTGCATGAGTCTGAATTTTATGACCATGTCATAAAGGGTCTATATTACAAGACCGAAGACGCATTCTTTTGAATGCATCTTGGTCGAACATAAAAGGCTGAAAATGCAAAATATCAAGGTGGCTGTTAAGCAAATTCTTTCCGTGGGAAAGAATTTGCTTGGCCGCTTTGGTACTTTGATGTTTTCGGCACTGTAGTGCGGTCTCGGAGTTGGTATATTTAAGTAAGGGGGGTGGGGGGGGCAAAGACCCCCATTTAATGTGATGTTTGAAATTGTTTTTTATTTATTTATTTTTTTTGTTGGAACAGCAATTTTTTTTTTCCCTTGGAAAAAAATCGCTGTTCTGACACTTCGACATTGTAAGCTTTTGCTTACATAGGGTCGACTAATCACCATTCGCTTTTTTAAGCGTTCGGTGATCTAATATAGACCCGTCATAAACAAATGTTATATGTGGTTCATAAGTCAGGTGAAATCACATGCAAGTCATGTTACTACACAAGGTTGTTATTGTATAGCAGCATTGACAGGTACTAACATCATAAAATAAAACAGAACAAACCTGTCCTCATATGTGGTGTAAGTAGATTTCAGAGTAGCAGCATGAAGAAGAGATGTGTCCTAAATTATTTAGTGAAGAAGAGTTGGAAACACAGATAAGTGCTAAAAAAAGAAAAAAACACCACCACCTTAGTATGTTCTAAATTGCCTGTAACTATGAAATATTAGATAGTACTTAATTGTTAGAAAATATTGTAAATCTTGCAGAAACGTTACAGTATTTCTAATCATTCTTAAAATATATTAGTAGAAAGAAATATAAATTTTTGATCACTGTAAGGATCAACATCATATCTTTATGTTTCTCTGTATGTATGTCACTTTTATTGCCTTGGATCTAGGTCATGGGTATAAAGGTCAGGGGACCAGTTCACTTACTCAGTTTAAAATTAAACGTTGTTTCTTTATAATTTTGTACATTGTTGTGTTATTCTGTCGATCTACCTCCTGTTGTGTAAATGAATATATTGGTATTTCTCAATGAATAAATGTCTTAACTGTAATATTAGCTGATTAGCAGAAGACTGTGCCTTCATATACAGTAAACAGGAACACTTCAGTACTAAAATGAAGTAAATATAGTTTCTTTAGTTTTTTTCTCAAATACAAAAAAATCACTGATTTTATTTTATTTTTCTGTTTTAGGACTTCTCTCTTGGTCTGGAAACAGCGCAGCAGACATGCGTAAGCTGATTTGATTACGAATTTGAATTTAATGTTCGTTTTATCTTTAAGTTCAGTGTTTATGAGGTATTTGTGAGGGAAACACTTTAACCATTATGCCAACCCCCAACAAATATTAAGTCATACAGAGTAATTTCTGTTGCTTTTATTTGAATTCACAGACATCTGCATTCACAAGAGCTATTTGTACTGTTACTTGTATGGTCAGCTGGAACACAGTGTAACAAGATATTTAAAATATCAGATCTACAGATTACATTATATAACTTCATTGTGCGCACAACTGATGAAGTACAAAGGACATAATTTTCAGGGGCATGTAGGGAAAAGTATACGTCTGGGCCTCTGAGACAGAGTCCCTTATCAATCCAGTTATGTAGTGGAGATAAACGCATAACCCATTTGAGGAAAACACCAGTAAGTGCTGTATCAACAACAGCACATGGACCCTTTAATTGAACAATAATATTCACGTAACTCCAATGCTTCTAAAACCCTTTAATTTCCTCTTACCTCCATCTTCCTGCCATATCATAGCGACTAGTTAACTACTGTGGACTCAGACATAAAATTAAAATATTAAGCCAGCTAGATATTTTTTTTATTTCTTAATGCTATTCACGTTTGGAGAAATATTAAGTCACCCTGGAAGGGGACGGGACTGTGCAGCATACAAATTATGTCATTGTAGGCTCATTGAGCTGTGAAATGTTATATGGCATTTCACAATGGGAATTTTTTTCCTAGTTCCTTTTCAAATACTGGATGGATGCTCATGGCATCTTTACAGAAACACAGCATGACATTTAGTCACCTTTATCACCAAGTACAGTTCCATTATCTGTAACTTGACTCCCTGTGAATGTTTTAGAAATATCAAAAAAAAAGTCCCAAAGCAAAGGAAACATGTTCAAAATAAAGGATGCAGATGAATAAAAACCGAACAATTTTATTCCAGTACCTGACAGTAATAAGGTAAGCGCTTTCACAATAATTCAATATTGCTTCATCAGACCAGGAGTAACAGCTAACATAAGTCCTTAAATAACATTGTTAGGCCTCAAAATTCAAAGTAACCACTCAGAAGCCAACAAACCAAAATTAATTACAATTTAAAGACAAAGTTACTAATTTCTATTCAAAGGTTAACGTGCGATGCATTTATAGCTTCAAAGCAAAATTCCTTATAGTTCATATTTGTTTACAAATTCTATAAATGAATAATGATATAAATAATTAAAATAAAAATAAGAAATATATAAAAAAGAATATAAATATATATGAAAGCACACACATATCAAGTACATATAACTAAAAATATATCTAATAATTAGATGTGAGTATATATGTACAACTCATATGAATATAAATATAAATATAGTGTACACATTTACAAACATTATACTATATAACTCAATCATTATATTTAAAAATCATCCAAACACCAAAAATGAATAAATATGCATAATGTGCATAACTTAACACATCGCTACATAGCACAACTACATATAAATGCATGTAAATACTACAAGCCCTTCTTATACTTATTGACCCTTCTTGACTTCAGAACAGGTTTTAATGAGACACTGTCATTCAGACCATGTCCCCAATGAGCACCCAAACGTAAGATCCACTGCAGTTCTAATGTTTCTGTTCTATTAATAATATCTCCCATTCTTATATTTTCACCTACTGTTTGCAATACTTGAAATAAGAATGTGTGTTGTAGACCTTCTTTCAAACTATGTTTCGCTAATGCACTGTATTCTAAACCTTTATTAATACAATATGTATGATCCCTGATGCGTTCCCTAAGACGTCTATTTGTTTTACCTATATAGAATTTAGAACAGCAGGTACAGTGTGCACAATATATTACATTCCCTGTATTGCAATCAGCTTGAGTTCTTAGTTCCCAGAGTTTCCTTGTTTCTGGGTGTCTAAAGAAGCTAGACTCATCTATATGTTGACACTATGCACATTTCCCACATTTTCGTGTCCCATTTACATTAAATGATAAATGAGGTATTGTATTAGTATTTCCATTGCATAATAACTGTTTTAAATTCATCTTATATATGAATTTAGGCTGACGCCCCACTATAGCTGCAGTTTCCGGATCTGTAAGAAGTATAAGCCAGTTCTGTCTAACAATCTGTTGTACATTAGAAATATTCTGAGCATAAGTAAGAATCAATGGTACATTATCAAATGTGGATTTCACCTTTCTATTTATAGGCCTATCACTATAATAAGGATGGGCACGGTCCATCCTCTCATTGGTCACCTCTCTACGGATTCGAGTAAATTCATCTTTATTATAACCTCCATTTTCATATTCAATAGCCAATTGTGCCATGCTTGATGTAAAATCATGTTCTTCACATGATAACCGAGATACTCTGAGAGCTTGACCTTTCATTATTCTCTCAAAGGTAAATCTCGGATGCACGCTATTTCTATGTAAGTATGTTGGACAGTAGCATGCCTTTCTATATAATTTAGTGGTTAAAAAATTACCCACTTTTTCTACAGAGACATCTAAAAATGTCATTGATTTAATTGAATATTTCATAGTGAATTTCAAAAAAGGGCTAGTATTATTCAAATAATCATAGAATTGTATTAAGGCATTTTCATCACCTTCCCAAACAAGAAAAAGGTCATCGACAAACCGTCGATAAAACCCTATATATGGGTTCTGATTGTTTAGTATAAATCGATGTTCCCATTGTGCCATAACCATATTGGCGTAAGCGTTTGCACAGCTGGTGCCCATAGCGACACCAGCTGTTTGCCAATAGCATGCATTCTGAAAGATGAAAACATTATACTCTAATACCATCTCCAATAACATGCATAAGAAGTCAACATGTATTGGAGTTAGCTTTCCTGATCTCATCAGAAATTTCCGTACCATGTTTATTCCTTCATTATTTGGAATACAAGTAAATAAAGAGGTGACATCAAAGGTCACTAAAAATTCCACTTTGTGGTTCACATGATATTCTTTGTATAAATCCCTTAAAAACTGTTCAGTATTTTTTAGTATTATGGGACATTCATTAAGATGTTCCTTAAATTCCCCATCTAAATATACCGATATTGGCTCTGTTAACCAGCCTGCTCCTGCAACTATGGGGCATAATGGTGGTCTATATGCATTCTTATGAATTTTCAGTAACCCTTTTATCTGAGGTATTAAAGGTTCAGTTACCATAAAAAATTCAAATAAAGATTTATCTATTAAGCCTGATGATAAACATTCCATTAGATCATTCGTTATCCTATTCCTGAAAGACTCAACAATATTGAAATCAACTTTCTTAAAAGTAGTAGTATCAGACAACATTTCAAGCATGGCTAATACAGATGTATTCATTTTTGGTGTTTAGATGATTTTTAAATATAATGGTTGAGTTATATAGTATAATGTTTGTAAATGTGTACACTATATTTATATTTATATTCATATGAGTTGTACATATATACTCACATCTAATTATTAGATGTATTTTTAGTTATTATATATGTACTTGATATGTGTGTGTGCTTTCATATATATTTATATTCTTTTTTATATATTTTCTTATTTTTATTTTTATTTTAATTATTTATATCATTATTCTTTTATAGAATTTGTAAACAAATATGAACTATAAGGAATCTTGCTTTGAAGCTATAAATGCATCGCACATTAACCTTTGAATAGAAATTAGTAACTTTGTCTTTAAATTGTGATTAATTTTGGTTTGTTGGCTTCTGACTGGTTACTTTGAATTTTGAGGCCTAACAATGTTATTTAAGGACTTATGTTAGCTGTTACTCTCTTGTCTGATGAAGCAATATTGAATTATTGTGAAAGCGCTTACCATATTACTGTCAAGTACTGGAATAAAATTGTTCGGTTTTTATTCATCTGCATCCTTTATTTTGAACATGTTTTCTTTGCTTGGGGACTTTTTTTTGCTGTTTTACTAAGTGACGTTCACTTTTGGGTGTTTGTTCTTGTTAGAAATATGTAAACCATTGCAATTACAGCAAGGATGGAATGATAGAAAACTGCTTCTTCAGTACTTTACAATACACTATGGAAGGCACTGTGTATAAGAGGTCTTAATAAAAACACACAGTCACAGTAGCTGTGGTCTAACCTCCATTATTTCTGCCTTCCAACAGCGAATTCTGGAGGTGAACTGTGTATCACATAACATACAAATATCTAAGCTTGTTTATTAGCCTTAAAACTGAATGCCCATATATGCAACCCCTTTTTTAAAGTTAGACAAAATATCCTATGAACCTATATGAGTTTGTAGTGCATAACTATGAGGCAACATGCATTAATGTTACATATATCTCTATAAGATAGCATTACACTAAGTATGTCATGGGTTAATTACATCCGAATCAAACTGTTTACATACTCAAAAACACATTTAACAACTGAAACATTTCAGTCCTTAGTATAATTTTTACCTATGGAACAGCCTATTTTTCTCTCTGGTTTCTTCAGTAGTTTACCACATCTATAAAATTTAACAGGCCCATTTGTAGTGAATTTCTGGTCTTGCTTTTGGGACATTTCTTGCTGCTTTACAGCTTTATTTGGAGATAAAACGTCAGAAGTCTTTCTTTCTCTTCATCCCTCCATCTCTCTGCATCTCTTGACTATCACAGTTCTCATAGTCTTTGTTTTCTTGTAGGACATGTTCTGATTGCTCATCTTCCTAGTACTTCAGTTTCAGTGTATTTATCTCTTATAAATGTCCACATTTTTTATACAGCTAAACCCCTTCCTCAGTAACCACATTTAATCTTTAGTTTGGGTGATTTACAAACAACTTCAACTTCAGTTTGCAAATATTCCCCAGAATTTTCAGTTGGCACTTGGCATACTTAGAGTTAACTATACAGTATCTCAGTAGGCCTTAAATGTAACTGGAGAAAGATTGTGGGCTGCTGTAGCTGACATTTCAGAATGATAGAGTCAGATGCTGTTCCTTCAGTTTTTTGTTTTGCAAGACTTGGAAATAGGGAAAAGGTGATTTCTGTTTTAGTTTTCCATCTTTTCCCTTTTCTGCAAGTTTTGTGTGGCCTCAGAGTTGGTATATATAGAGTTTAGGAGTGTGGGGTTTTGCACTCATGGGGGTTGGGGGTGGGGTTTCAGGGGGACTTTCTGCCTTGCAGAAAAATGTTTGTTAGTGATGTATGATGTTTGCCATGTCCCTGTTGAGTATGTGATGTTCTGAAGGTGTATTGTTGGGTGTAATTAATCTCATGTTAATTGAATGACATGCCATTAATCATGGTGGATCCCTTCTGTATTCTTTATCTATTTTATATTTATCTGCATTTATTAAATGTGGTACTGTTTTGCAATTTTCATCATGGTACCATTTGTAGCTGATGCAGCTAATCTGCTTTTCAACCTCGTGCCACTAACAACTGAGCTCATGAGAAATTGAGCCCTTTGGAGTGTCCCCATATTCCAGGAGGATCATAAGATGATGATCATTAGAGATTTTGCTATTTTTTTCTACAGCTTTTTCTAATAAGATTTTTCACTCTTAGTTATTTTCATGTGATCATTGGTATGATGATACTGTAGATGTCTGTTATATGTCTGAATCATTCATGAATAGATCTGAATTCCTCACTTGTGTACTGCAGACCATTTAAAGATATGACAGCATCAGATGTGATTTGTCTCAAGAAGACTTTATTACATCAATCACACCTGTACTTGTTGTGTCTGTCAATTTGATTATTTCAAAGCACTTGGAAAATAATCCACTCATATGATATATATATATATATATATATATATATAAAAGGCATATTTGAACTGGAAGAAATCTACAAATTTCAAGTATCTGTCTTGATTGGGAACTATTATTCTGTTAGCGTTAAACACTAGGATTTGGACAAAACTTATTTTTTCCTAAAGAAAATTAAGACCAAATTTTGTTTATCTTTACAGATGATTTTTAATCACTCCATCCTTTTTGGTAACATCTTTCACTAACTATAGTTACTACTGTGTATCAGTATACTTATGTAATTATTTTTCATTTTTTTCATTGCTAACTACACTATGTCCAAAGATTCTCTACTTATTTAAACATTCTTCATGCTTCTCTGGTTAATACTTTGCCTGGTCTGTATATCACTTTCAGATAATAAGTCTGCCTATTTACAACTTTTGTAATCTTTGAGGTACCTTGTGCAAAAGCATGCTGTATACGCTTTGCAAGAGACTGGCACTTGCTTCCACTTGAATGTCTTGACCATAGACTTTCCAGAATTTTTTTATATCCATACATTCAGCTAGCAATTTAATTCTGTTAGGTTCATAGGTTCATAGGTTCATACTAGGCTATCTGCCCAAGGGCATTTATAAGCCTAGCCCATAGTTATGTGGCTTTCGCCACCCCTTTAGTTTGAATAAAAACTATGCCTATCATTTTGCTGTGCCTCTGTCAAGCAGTGACGCTGAAGTAATCCCTGGGGTATATCTGCAATCTCCCATCCATTGGTCAAGATTCCTCTTGAACAAGACCAGAGAGGTGCTCTGCCTCACATGTACCGGGATTTTGTTCCACAGCATAGGGAGTCTCTGGGTGATGAATCTGTCCCTCCAGCACATTCTATTTATAACCGTGTCAAGGTTTAAGTCTCCCGCCCTTGTGGTTCTGAGGGATCTAGATTTTTTGAGGTGAAGCATATTCATCAAATCTGGGTTTGACATGGCCTTATATGTCAGGCACAGGTCACCTCTGAGCAAGCGGTATGAGACTGAATAGAGCTGGAGTTCTTTCAGTCGGGCAGCATAAGACATATTTTTGAGACCCTTTATCCTTTTGGTGAGGATTTTTTGGGGCCTTTCAAGCTGCAGCAGGTGTCTGGTCAGATACATTCCGAACGGGGCATTGTACTCAATCATAGGTCTAATAAGTGATGAGTACAGGGGGACGATGACCTCCCTTGATCTAGATGTGAATCCCTTCATGATCAGGTGGGTGATATAGAAGGTTTTCCTAACTACTTTAGCAACATGAGTGTCAAACAAAAGGCTACTGTCAACCTGGGTCCCCAGATCTCTGATGACTTTTTCTGTGCTCAGTGGATTGCCACCTATATGGTAGCTAGGGGTAGCCTTGTTTTTCCCAAAGGGTATGACTATGCATTTTTGGCGTTTAACTTCAGGCCATGGCTCTGGCACCAGTTATCCATTTCTGTGAGGCCCTTCTGGAGGATATCTGTGTCAGATGTGTTTTCGACTATGGCGCCCAGTTTGCAGTCATCTGCAAACTTTGTCAGCCATAACCCTCCTGTGTTTGCTTGTACTTCAGAAAAGTAGATGCCGAACAAGAGTGGACCCAGGACTGAGCCCTGTGGGACACCACTTGTGACAGGCTTTGAGTCTGACATGGCTCCAGCAACTCTGACCCTGTGGGTTCTGTCACTTAGCCAGTTTGCAACCCATCTTGTGATGTATGGGTTTACATTCAAGCTGATGAGTTTTTCGATGATACCTGAGTGGGGTATTGTGTCAAGGCCTTTGCCAGGTCGAGGTAGGCTGTATGGACTGCCTTTCCTCATCAATGGCCTTGGTGACTGTCTCGAAAAAGTCAACCAAGTTTAAGAGGCAGGATCTGCCTTTGACAAAGCCAAACTGAGTTGGATCCAAAGTCTGCAAGTTCCCTATGTCTTTATTTATGAGTTCCATTATGATCCTCTCCATGGCTTTGCAGATAAGGCTTGTCAAGCTAATGGGGCGGTAATTTCCAGGGTCTGTGGAGGCACCGCCCTTATGAAGTGGGACCACAGTCGCCGTGCGCCACTCCTTGGGTACGTATCCTGAGGTGAGGCTAAGATTAAACAGCTGTCCTAACTGTGGGTTTAATTCCTCATTGAGTTCATGAAGCACACAGCCGGGGACACCATCCGGTCCCATGGATGCTGTGTTTTTGCCTTAGTGAGGGCAGTTCTCACCTGGGCGTTGGAGATGTTTGGGGGCTACAATCCTCTGGAATAGATATCTCTCCTTTTGGGGGAGAAGTTTGCACTGAACCTGTCAGCCAGTATGTTGGCAATGTGTGTAGGTTCAGTAATTTTCACATCATTTTGAACTAATTCTGAGCATATCTGGGAGTTTCCTCCTAGGTTTCTAACATAGCTAAAGAAGGCCTTATGATTCTCTTTAGAGTCCTTGGCGATTTTTCTCTCAAAATTTGCCTTGGATGATTTTATGAGAGCTCTTAGTTTTTACTTATAATGATCAAAGGTGTCTTACCTTTCAAGGATTTTGCTCTATCTTGTAGTAGCTTCCTCCTTTTGTTGTAGAGCTTGTTTATGGCTGGGGTCCACCAGACTGGACGCTTGCCTTTGGTACAGAGAGTCTTAGTTTTGTTTGGGATTGCCTGATCCATGCAGTCCTGTAGGTGCTGGTAGAAGGCATTTGTAAGTGATTCAGCGGTTTGAGTAATGTTTACCACTGGCTCAGGGGCCTTAAAGGAGACCACACTAGTTTTTAGAAGTGTGAAATCGGCTTTTGAGAAGTTTTTCACTGTGGTCTTTTTGTTTCAGGTGGGGCGGGATGAGGACCTCCAGCGAGATTAGTTTATGATCTGATCTCACCAGTGAGGGGTATACTTCGGTGTTGAACATTTTGATCCCATGTTCGTGATGATGAGATCAAGTATGTTTTCTCCTCTTGTGGGGATGGTGACTAGTTGTTCCATGGCATTTGAGTTTATGAACTCCAGGAATCTTTGGGTTAGAGTGTTCGGGCTTGAGTAGTGTTCCCAGTCTATATTAGGGTAGTTAAAGTCACCTAGTATGATGGTGTTTGGAGATACATTTATCCCTCCAATGTTTTCAGGAAGGCCATGTGAGGTTCCTGAGTTTGAGAGGGTGGCCTGTAACATGCTACAAATTGCAGAGCAGTCTTGCCTATGGTTAATTGCACCTGGATGGTCTCCGATGCATCATGCGTTGCCACCAACCTTGAGGTGTGGGTGTCCTTTATGAATATGGACACCCCTCCTTTCTTGGTGTTGTCCGGATTTTGGGGCCGGAACGCATGATATGAGGTGAAACCTGTTAGTGCTGGGGTGCTCTCAGGAGCCTTGAACCAGGTTTCTGTCACAGCACAGACATCGATGTTCTCCATATTGAGAAGGGCCTCGAGTGCGTGCATCTTGAGATTGAGACTTCTGGCATTGAGCAGCATTACCCTTAGTTTTTTCCTTTTGGTGTTCTAGGGTGGTAGGTTTAGAATTTGAGCCTTGCCTAAAAAAGGCACTATGGGGTGGCAAGAGCCTTTGCCAATATCCGGAAGCCCAGGGTGACAGGTGCAAGCCGTCCCTTGCAAAGCAGCGTGGCTTGTCCAGCATGTCATCCCAGGCAGACAGACATTGGATCCCCTTTGAATGACACCAGAATTTAAGCCAATTATTAAAGCTGATCATCTTATCACTGTATTGTGGCATCATTCTAGGTGAAGGTAGGATACTGCTCAAGGTCAGGGTCATACCTGCCTGGGCTACATAATCAGAGAGCTCCTCGATGTCCCTTTTCATGTAGTCCAAGGAGGTACATCTCAGGTCGTTGACACCAGCGTGGACAATGACTGAGTCGCACTTGTACCTGCTGTTGAGAGACCTGAGTGCTTGCGTTATGTGGCGGATTCTAGCGCCTGACAGGCAGCTTACTGTGACCTTCTCTTTACTCAGTCTGGTGAGCGGGACGTCAGTGTGTCTGACTATGGAATCACCAATGACAAGTGTGTCTGGCATTTTGTTTGGCCTTAAGGGCTGTGACTGTTTGACACTCTGACTGTGTGGTCTATGTGTTGCATGTGTTGGGTCGTGAGGTGGTAGTTGTTTGGGTGTCTGCTTTGATGGCCTCTGCTGTTTTGGTAAATTTTTGATCAGAGCCTCCGAGTATGTCTTTGTGTGAGTATGTGTATGATTTGAAGTTGTGATGGTACCATGTGTGACTGGGTATGTATTGTGTGTGGTTACCTTCTCCTCCTGTCTGGTCTTGCCAGTCCTATGTTGAGAGAGCTCAGCCTCCAGTTTGGCCGTATAGTTGCATCTCGCATGTATTTGTGTTTTGTGGGAGAAGGAGAGGATTGTCTGTGTACATGAGGCAGTTGTAACATTGCCTCAATATTCCCAGGTTCACCAGTTGAGCTGGAGAGGACACTAGCAACTGATCCCTCGACATACTAGAAGTAGTAGATAAAGAGACTTTCAAAGGACTCGGGAAGTGGGTTTTAGGCTGGTGGGGTACTATCTATAATAAGAGTGCTTTATCAAGGTGCAAGTACTGTAGGAGTAAGTGCTAGGCTTTACAGATAGAGAATAGTCTACTTGGGAATCAAGTAGAGATGAACTTTTCAGTTATAGGATATGCTGGTTAGATCAGCAGTACAGCTCGAGGAAGGTAGTTTTAAGGGAAAATTGGAAGAGTGGAATTTAGATGGCCCAAATAGTTTAACCTTGTTTAACCGCCGCTGCTCTTGTGTGCAACAGTGGTAACTCAGCTAAATCAGCTTACGCGTTTAGCGTGTTTTATAGCAGGGGCTGAAGGGAGCTAGGAATTGGCCCAAAGCGACCAATGGACTACTAGTTTCTGGCTGAAACTTCACCAAATCAGACAAAAGGCGCTCAGTGCTTCCCACTCCCACTGGTAAGCAAAGAAACTTCCCTCCTTCCTAATAAGGCAATGGATCAGTAACAGGAACTAAAAACAAAGCCCAGGGATCAGCAACTCTGAAACTGGACTACTCTAGTTCAGTAAGGCGGAAAACAAGAGATTTTTGTTTTATTACAGAGACAAGGAAAAAAACAGACAGTAATTGCTGTAAATCGGCTAGCGACTTTAGTGTGTAGCCTACAGAAACAATTTGCAACAATTAGTAACTTAAAGTGCAATAAACAGTGTAAAATGCAGAAATCACTTAAAGTAGCAATAAAACAGGCGAAATGCAGTTGCTAGCTTAAATAACAGTGGGAAAGCCACAAAAATACTTATATCTGGTAGAAAGTCACTCTTTTAGCTCTCTGCTGCTTGGATCACTCTGCAGGCCACCACGAGGATCTGTGCTGAGTTGGTACAAGCTGGAAAACGCGTGTTTAGCGTGTTTTATAGCAGGGGGCTGAAAGGAGCTAGGAATTGGCCCAAAACAACCAATGGACTACTAGTTTCTGGCTGAAACTTCACCAAATCGGACAGAAAGGCTGCTCAGTGCTTCCCACTCCCACTGGTAAGCAAAGAAACTTCCCTCCTCCCTAATAAGGCAATGAATCAGTAACAGGAACTAAAAACAAAGCCCAGGGATCAGCAACTCTGAAACTGGACTACTCTAGTTCAGTAAGGCAGGAAAACAAGAGATTTTTTTTTTTGTTTTATTACAGAGACAAGGAAAAACACCGACAGTAAATGCTATAAATGCTGTAAATCGGCTAGCACTTTAGTGTGTAGCCTACAGAAACAATTTGCAACAATTAGTAACTTAAAGTGCAATAAACAGTGTAAAATGCAGAAATCACTTAAAGTAGCAGTAAAACAGGCGAAATGCAGTCGCTAGCTTAAATAACAGTGGGAAAGCCACAAAAAATACTTATATCTGGTAGAAAGTCACTCTTTTAGCTCTCTGCTGCTTGGATCACTCTGCAGGCCACCACGAGGATCTGTGCTGAGTTGGTACAAGCTGGAAAACGCGTGTTTAGCATGTTTTATAGCAGGGGCTGAAAGGAGCTAGAATTGGCCCAAAACGACCAATGGACTACTAGTTTCTGGCTGAAACTTCACCAAATCGGACAGAAAGGCTGCTCAGTGCTTCCCACTCCCACTGGTAAGCAAAGAAACTTCCCTCCTCCCTAATAAGGCAATGGATCAGTAACAGGAACTAAAAACAAAGCCCAGGGATCAGCAACTCTGAAACTGGACTACTCTAGTTCAGTAAGGCGGAAAACAAGAGATTTTTGTTTTATTACAGAGACAAGGAAAAAAACAGACAGTAAATGCTATAAATGCTGTAAATCGGCTAGCGACTTTAGTGTGTAGCCTACAGAAACAATTTGCAACAATTAGTAACTTAAAGTGCAATAAAAAGTGTAAAATGCAGAAATCACTTAAAGTAGCAGTAAAACAGGCGAAATGCAGTCGCTAGCTTAATAACAGTGGGAAAGCCACAAAAATACTTATATCTGGTAGAAAGTCACTCTTTTAGCTCTCTGCTGCTTGGATCACTCTGCAGGCCACCACGAGGATCTGTGCTGAGTTGGTACAAGCTGGAAAAACGCGTGTTTAGCGTGTTTTATAGCAGGGGGCTGAAAGGAGCTAGGAATTGGCCCAAAACGACCAATGGACTACTAGTTTCCGGCTGAAACTTCACCAAATCGGACAGAAAGGCTGCTCAGTGCTTCCCACTCCCACTGGTAAGCAAAGAAACTTCCCTCCTCCCTAATAAGGCAATGGATAGAATAAATCTCTTTTGTGCATCTAAGTGTTCTCAACCTATAGGCAATTGGTATATTCTCTTGTTGGATCTCAGCTGCTATCATACCTCTCAACTGTCCCTGAATTTCAGGGAAGTCCCTGATTTTGGCTTAAATTTTAGCTTTGTCCCTCTTAAACCCTCCTAAAACTGGTGACTCTTGGAGAAGAAATGGTGAATTATATTTAATAAGTAAAGATAATAATTAGAGTTATAGACTTCTTTTACTTCAGAATATAATTCACATTCTCGTATTCTGTGAATTTCTCAAGTTAATAGTACTAATATTTTAAAAGTACCCCTGATTGTCCCTGATTATTTATGGATTTGTCCCTGATCCCAATGAAATATGTCCCTGATTGGTTGAGAGCTATGGCTGCTATACCATTCTAATTGGCAACCACTTGACAAAACAATTTTAATGCAGACATTAGTAACTAGTTTCCTAAGCATTCCACAACTCTTTTCCTGTTATTAGCTCCTTTCCCAAGCTGCATCTTACTCTAAAAGCTTTCTTGGAGGCATATCACTTGCATATTAGATCGAAACTTTACAAGATACTTTTTCATTCTTTGAAACTTCTGTATTGCCTGTTTGTCTTCTGGCAACTGACATTTGCAACATTGTTCAGATTTTTTGTGTGTATTAGGTTTCAGAGTCTCTGTCATTAAAATATGTGAAACTTCTCACTCTTGTTTTATATTTGATTTTATTAAGCTTGAAAGTACTCTGTTTTTATCTACTAAACAGATGCATCTGCCTCGTGTCATGCCCTTTTTGTATCTGGATCCAGACTATAAGAACATTATTTAGGTCTAAAACACTTTCTAAACCTTCAATTATTTGGGTAATAACTCTGGATTTGAAATACCGCTGGTGCTGATGAAATATCAAGTTGAAGTCTGAGAACCTGTATCTCCCTAACAGTATATTGTGTGTCATAATTTTTTCCATTCATTTAGTCTTATCTGCCTAAACCCTGGTTTGGATTTAGTACTGAAAAATAAAATTTAGCATTTGGCATTCTTGATACCAGTTTTTCAAATTTAAACATTAGGTATTACCCTTTTTAATCACTTAATTTAATTATTGTGGCTCAGTACACATGTAAATCTTATATTATTTGCAACAATTATCATATTATCCCCTCTTTTGTTAGTTTTAATTGTTTCTTAATGATACCTTGGCCCTTTATTATACTTGGCTTCTCCTTAAAGCTGCAGGTAATTTTCTACATAGGATCATAGGATCATAGGTGTGTACTAGGCTAATGGCCCTGGAGCCTTTACAAGCCTAGCCCATAGGATTACCCTGGCATCGTGCCACCTGACCTTAGTTCCCAGTGCCTCTGTCGAGTAGAGCCACTGGAGTGATCCCTGGGATGAATTTTGTATTTCCCATCCACTCATCAACAAGTCAAAAAACTCAAAATAGTAGAACATTTTACTTCTTTAAGGGTATTATCTGAGAAAGAAGTTTGATTTTTCTTTGTTTTATAGTTACAACAGCAGTCTTTGAACTTACGGTGCCACAGGAAGGCCAGCATCCCTAGCTGTTTGCAATTATCTTGAGACAAAACATTATACCCTTCACCTATATTCAGTTTAAAGTCTTCTGTCCATTATTTTTTCAGTATTTCTTTTCAGCATTCTGACCTGACGTTAGATTAATTTCAGTCTTTTTATTTCAGTGGTACCAATACAAATCTAGTTTTCATATTTTTGTTCAAAATGTGCAGATTATTTTGAACACACTTTTTATATATATCTTAAAGAGATATATTTTCTTTTGTTTCACTTAAGTGTTACCAACAAACATCTAACTTTTATATGTTTATTCAACAGCATGCAAATTTTTTTGAACACACTTGCTTTTGCCGTTATATGTTTTAGAGAAAAGTGTTAAATTCGCACAGATTCTGCAGAACTGATTAAATGCAGCAAAGTGCTTCTTGTCATATTTATAGCCATACCTACTGCAAGCTTGAATTTGAATTTGAATTGCACGAGCAGTTTGTTTTTCCTGGACTCTGTATTTTTACACATTAAATTGCCACTTGGCTCTGTTTTTTCATATACATTACTTTTACTCCACACTCTTTCTTTGTGTCTGTTTTTTGCTGTTATGTATTATTTGACTGCTTATTTTATTTTATACTGATATGTTAATTCTTTTAACTCTGTATTAGTAATTTCACTTGCTTTGAATATTTCTACAGTTTTAGCAAGCTTTGTCAGATACTTTTAAAACCTTGTTTCATCTGTTTTATACCACAAATAATTGTATCTCTTACTAGAGTATCATGCAAGTCACCAAATTCATAGTTTTTGTCTCTGTGTTTCATTTCACTAACATATGCCTCTGTAGTCAGTGTAGGACGGTGTGCTCTTGTAAGAGCAAATGTATAATAAATTGGAGATTCTGTCAGCTCTGGTGTAAGAAAAGCCCTGAATATGATTATTTTGTCCTACATTTAGTTAGTGGCCTGGGAACTGGGAAGCGGACATGGGGTGTGAGAGGAATGATGAAGTAATGCTTGTTTGCCTCTTTGAGGATGGAGGGATCTGGATAAGCTGGGAGCACATCTGTTTCAGCAACATGAGTAGAAGTAAGAAACTTGATGGAGATGTCAGCTGGTAGCAGGATGGGTGGGACAATAGGAGCTGCACATCACCACATAAGAAGTTGCACATCACTACATAAGAAGGATCAGCTCATTTTCAATGCCGCTTGCACACTTGCTGTGGTCACATCACCCAGGATGCCAGGGGATGGGGGTGGGGTTGGTCATAACAAAAACTGCTAGTTCCATGTGCAGCTTTCAAGATTCTGAATAATCTTTCATCTATTTTCTACCTCCCAGTCCTGCATACAGCTATCTCATTTGCCAGATGGCAGAAAGGTGGCCCCGAGTCCAAGGAGCCATTCATATGCAAGGATATGTAGACAGGTGAGAGAGGTAAACTCTCACTGCCAAAGTCCCAAAAAGCAAGTCCAAGAAATTGAGGGCAAAAAGAAATAAATAAGTAGCATGCTCTGTCTGGTAATTATTTTATCTTTTATTTTTATTTTACATTTGTTGACCGGGATAGTCCGACTGGATACATCTCCATTTTCAGCGGAGGCCCGGGGAGAAAAGCTCCAAGGGTAAGCAGATACAGCATTACATAATACCAGCATTACATATTACAGACTATTTACAGAGATTACATAAGTAAGCAAGTTAAACAAGTTCCACAGGTTAGAGTTAATCCCAAGCGTGCAAATTATGGAATTTTTGTTGAAGTGTTGCTAGTAGAAAAAGCTTAAATACCTTTATGGCATCCTTGAAGTATGGAGCACACCGAACATTTTCAGACTTTTCAGCTAATCCATCTACAATGAGGAATAAGCAGTTTTGGGACCCAGAGCACAGCACAGCAATATGTCTGTTTTTTACCATAATTTCCTTTTAGTAAAAAAATTACAGGGTTTGCAGTTGAGACATATTTTCATTAAGAATTATATTCTGCATCCAACTTCAGAGACTATTGATAGCAAACATATTTCTTTAATTCTGCAAATATGTTTCTCAGTTCTGCTAGAAATCTCACTTCTCTAATAGCTTGACTTATTGGATAGCTTAATAAACAGCAGGCAGATACAGTAGATTTGGTCTAACTTCCATGAGTTCTATATTTTTATTTGAGAGCCCACTGAATGAATTCTTTATTACATGATAAGCAAATCACTATTGAATATAATTGACCTTAAAGGTCTGTACCCTTATATGAGACATACCACACCATCTCATTCTCATACTAAACATTGCAGTTTATTCTAATCCTAGCATATTTCACTGTAGTAACTTGAAAGATTCAACAGTAGTCCACAGAGTTGTTAAATATACTTTTAATAGGCAAACTGATAGAATTAATATTAATAATCAAGTTTGTGTAGTCATAGCAAGGAGATGACAACATTACATAAACTTGAAGCTTACCTTATGCCAGATTTCTGAGATATGAGATGTTTTTTTTTCCACAAGTGCAAATTTGTAAACATGGTATATCTCAGCTATAAAAAAATAAAGATGCAATTTTTTTGCCATTTTAGTTAATTATGCGGGTTACACAAACTAGTAGATAAACAGAGAAGCTTCATGAGAAAAAAACATCTATAGTCTGTCTCAGCACTAGGCTACAACAAGGTGAATCTGTTGTCACTAGTACTGTGATGGTATAAAGACATACCCATAGATGTACAGACTGCTGACTTAAAGAAGGTGGTTTGCTTGAAATATCCATACAAATGTGCATGTTGCCACAAACGTGCATGCTGCCCCTAAGCAGCAATCCACCTCATCTTTTGTCTTGCAACCATCGCACCTTCCATTGGCTACCCTACTAGTATCACATTCTTCAGCCTATGTGGAAGGTAATTCCATGAATTTGTAGGAGTTCCTTTCATCTTCAGCTTAAACAAGTTTCCTGTCTCCTCCCTGCCTTGTTCTTTATCTTCATTTTTATACTCTTAACCATTTATTTCAGAACTCAAAAAAGACAGATTATATGTGTTTTGGACTTTGTACTGTACTCTACTGTATTGTACATATTGAACACCTTTAGTCTGTTTCTCTATATTTTATACCCTCCAGGTTTCTGGCCATCTTAGTCACTTGCCTCTGAATTCCCTCTAACATCTTAATGCCCTTTCTCTGCTAAGATCTTTAGAAATGGAATAGTACTTCAGATAAGAATGGCTTTTGCTTCCTTGTAGTCCGTGTTGGTTCTGGAACATCTGATAGAGTCCTTTTTAAGCCCCATTTATGTAAAATTCAATTATTCGAGCCCAGTCCAACTAATGGATTTTAAACCACACAACTGTTTTACATGGGGCAACTCATGCAGCTCTCTCATGCAGTGGGCTTTGTCAACACACTGTATTACTTAATATAATTAATTCCAAGATCACACAAACTTGACGTAGGTTATAACTTGCTTAGTTTTGAGTCCCAATCACTGAATTAGGCTCATATATTTGGGTTTTTCTACACTCTATACACCTTAACACCCTGTTTGGTATTGTCACTGATTTGTCACGTTTAGGAGAATGGTTGTTTTCATATGGTCAGCACAGCAATATGTTTTGCTTCTTCAGCATGTCAGATTACTTTTCCCAGTACTTAGCTTTAAATTTCTTGTCAGTGAACCTGTGGAGACAAACATCTGTGGTTTAATCTGATAGTAATCACTTTTATATAAAATAACAGCTACCATGAGCTACTCGGCTAAGCAAATATCAAATATCCAGGGCAAAGCACAGTACTGACCACATTGTAACCCTACCTTGATTTCCTGACCATCAGCTTCAGCTTCTTGTTGCTTAGAAACCTTTCCATCCACCCCAACAGCTTAGGTTCCATATGTCTCTTTTGCCCCAGGGCTGACTAGCCCCTTGGTGTTTGGCACTAGAGAGGCCAGACAGGGAAGGCTGGCTAATGTCAACTTGCCCAAACCTAAAGTGGAGGAAGGAGGAGGGAGTTGTTGTCCTGCTGCAGAAATGCATCCCTGTGCATAAAGGGTTCAGGAGAGTATAAGTTAGTAAAGGGGGCAGCCTAGCAAAGAAGAGCGGGTACACACACCCCATCTGAGTTGCAGCTATAATGAAGCACACACTTTCACCCAGGCTCAACACAGAAGGCCTGGACCATGCTGACTGACAAACAGAGGAAGGGTGTAAGCCCAAACAAGTAAAACACTAAGCCACCAAAAACAGTGGCTCATGACCCCTTGACTGTTGCATTCATCTTTCACAGGCTACAGCTGTTTGATATGGGGGAGGAAATAAGTCAATAGGGTGGCAAGAGGAAAGGAGGACCAGGACAAGGAGAAATAATAAAAAAAAAAAAAAAAAGAATTTCTTTTTTTTTTCTTTCTTTCTGACTATTGATCTTCCACTCACTGATATATCATATTTACCTTTAGACCTTCCAACAGTACTTTAGTTTCTCTAGTCTGGCTCAGTGTGATGTACCACGAGGAGGGTCCATCCTTCTAGAGCTGAGTTAACTTGTGATGACTTCAGCTTCTAGAATTGTTTGTTTGTCTTTTCGGCTTTTCCTGGTTAGGGGTTGCCACAGCGGAACTACAGTCTGCTAATGATTGCCAGTCGATTTTTATGGTGCCGAGTTGCCAGCCTGACACCCAACCTTCAGCGAAGGCACGCCCATTTATGCATGTCTTTCAGAGGACACTCGACCGCGGGGAGGACATGCAGACTCCACACAGAATATAGAAAGGAAATCAAAGGCATGGGTATATGGGCTGGCAGGCATCACCTATCAAGCTCTAACACTGTAAAAAAGTAGGAATACTGTGCTGTTCAACTGAGAGGAAACACTGGGATATAGAACTGATGTGATACTGTTTATTAGACAGAGAGAAAAGAGTACCTAATTTATTTCTTGGGTAAAATACTTTCTTCTCCCTTTACACACTCGTGTGTATTAAAGTACTGTACCTAGCATCAGTAACTTATTCCATTCCTTCCCAGAGAAAGGCAAGCAGGAATTCTACACTTCTTTCCATTTTTCCCCTTCTACCTCTAGGACACTAAATGAACTCACTTCACCAACAGTTCCTGTAAATGTACTGTCTTATTATCAGTAGACCAGTCACAGCTTATCTAAATTCTAGATAGCCTGCTGCTACTGGATTTCTTCTGTGTACCTGTGCCTCGATTCAGACACTATAGTGATTTACTCTGTGCTGGAAGGGCACCCATATGTGAATCCTTGCTTACCAGGGCCCAAGAGGGTAGACCTGCAGAAGCTCCTGTTTTAGGTTTCTCAGGACTTTTTGTACTTCAGTGGTTACATTATTATGTTCCCTTGAATCTCTCCATATACAGAAGAATGACACTGACTATTTTCTTGTTTTTCTTTTTTCCTTAGAATTATTGTTTACGTGGTCAGTTTTACAAAGGGATCAGTGGTCTTCCCAATACCCTAGCTTCTTCATTCAGGAGCCATGAATTCAGTCAGGTCCCTGGGCTTCACTACTCTGCAATTTCTTCATTTCTTTTACCATGGTTTTGTCTTACATGACTGTCTCTGCAGAACCTACATTAACCCTTTATTATTTACCACATGAATACATCTAATGGAAGAAGTGTAACCAGAATTATTTTCTACATTCAAACCTCATACTGTTGCTGCCTCCCTATAAAACATTTATAACATTTCTTATATACATTTCTCCAGATCTTAGTCACATGGTGAGAATGTGCTTTGAAAAAAGGCTTTGCAGATTTTCAGTGGAAAACCAAGACCTTCATAAAATGTTATTTAGGCTTTTGATCCCGTCAGCCATAAAGGGCTGCTCGTAGTGAAGTACTCACTTCTTTAAACATGCTAAGTACAGATTTCTGTTGTCAAAATTATAGTTAGATGTTCTGGTCACTGGAAATGTTAATATTTCTAAGAGATGCTCCTGGAAAAAAGTACTCAGTTGAGTACAGCAAATATACCTGGTCACACTGTTGTCTACTGGTTGGTCTTTTGTAGAAGCTTAGAAAAGAAACACTTAGGATTTTTATTCGCTGTCCATTCATATCTCATCCCCAGCTTTGGGAAGTAATGCATGGTGTCACTCTTTCTCTTTCAAATGTTTGACCTTTTCAGCCCTGTTCATCAGCCTCCATTTTAGACATGGATTTCCTAACTACTATCAGTGCTCTATTCCTAGTCTGTGTGCAATGCTGGTGCTCATGTTCGTTAAACAGCAAGCTTTTATTTTTAATCTTGATGGTATCACTGCCTATGTGGCACACTTTGAGAGGATTTTTATTCTTATATTTTTATTTTGGTTCATTACACAGCTCTGTGTTATTATTTGCTTGTGTGGAAAAACACGTTTCTAAATGAAATGATGATTTATGCTACTCATTTTTTACCATAAAGCACACAATGTAATGACATTCAGTCAATTTTTGTTATACTGAAACTGAACTGATCCTACTTCAGAGGTAGGAGGTGAAGGTTAAAATGAATGCAGAGATATTATGGCAACAGGTAAGGACCACTTGGCTAACCCTAGTCTTCATGTTTGTATCCTCTTCAGTAATTTGGTAATTATACACTAATTAAAAGAAGAAATCAATCATAATAACAAGTTTTCCTTCAGTTTCATATACTGTATATTTCTCTGATAAAAATTAGGTATATAAAGAGATCTGAATTTCTCTCAAGCCACAAAGATGAGATAAAATAAGAGATAAATCTAACAAGCTTCAGCTATAAAATGAATGTAGATCAAGACTGATAAACTAACTGAAAAAACAAGCTAGTTGAGGCAAAGCAAATATATTGCAATATGCAGTTACAGCCGTTCCACTCCGAGAGTCATTTTTGGGTTTCGCTTCTGTCCTTCTAGCAGACATCATGAAATGTTTGCAGATCACAAGGAAAGAAAGTGCATTTTAAGAAACTTTACTTATTTGATATGACAGTTTTATGCAAACAGTAAGAGATCCAGATTTAAACAGATGGCTACTTTTAATCATTCAAGAAAATGGAAGAGAAAGTGATGAATGTGCTAGACCAAGGATTCACAAATGATGCTTTTTAAAGAAGTTTGCTCTGTACAACTTACTAATTTATTTTTTGGCTACCTTTGAAAACTGTGTGGTTGTACTCTAAAGTGCAGTGGCTATTTTCAAACCGTGAGCATGAACCTCAGTAAGCCACAAGCTCAACAAAACCAGAGCCCCTAACATGCATCACATTACACAGACCTTCCTGTGACCAGGTTACGTCACACATACTAAACTTTAGCATGGCAGCAGGGCAGGGATGATTCCTAATAACAAAACATCTTGGGTTAACACTGAATCAAATGAGACTCAAAAGCCTACAAGGCAGACACTGCAACCTCGCAAACACTAAAAAGTTCTAGTCATTTGTAACTGTACTATGCATTAAACAGGCACATACTTCACTGGACTTTGCAAGGGGTTTGTAAGTACTGTGCCTACCAAGAACCAAAATTAGATAACCACAACTACATTAAAAAGTTTTAAAGGTAATTAGTTAGCAATATTAAGGGAGCCTTTACTGCTGGACATGCAATGAGATATTGTGTGGTTATCAGTCACTGAGGCAAGCAGATGAACTACACATTTGCTTAGTGAAATCCTCTTATCTTTTCATATGACTACTGCATACTAAGACAACATGTTTGCATTCAACCACATAGTGTTTTTTCAACCCCCCCCCCCCCCAAAAAAAAAAAAAAAATCAGAGGTGAAGGTGACTTAGCTAAATGTTGGAAGTCTCATCAATAAAACAGGTGATACAAAAGCTTTTCTCTGCTTGAAGGATACAGATATTTGTTGCACTATTGAAGGAGGGTTTAATGATCAAAACTGGATATTGCATATTCCATCGTATATCTCTTTTCACTGCTGTAGATCCAAAGGGATAGGTGGTAGTGAGGTAGTATGTGTAAGGATACCTAAAAGCTGTAAACCAAACAAAAATGTGAGGACTAGAAAATGGTCACACAGTAATAAATATCTGTGAAACTAACATTACAGGAATCTACTCCTCAGTATGACTGCTGTAGGGAGTACGGATTTCTTGACTAAACTCCAGGATGTAACAATCGATGAAAATATTGTCCTTGTGGGAGATATTAACTACCCAGATATTGACTGAATAAACCAGTCAACATCATATAAATGTTCCCAAATATTAGTTGGCTGTATTAATCAAATAATTTGTAATAAATAGTATGTCATCTAACTAATGGTTGCTGTCTCTTTGATATTATAGGTTCATAGGTAGGTACTAGGCTGTCGGCCCTAGAGCCTATATAAGCTTAGCCAAAATGTTCCCTGGTTTTTGCCACCCTTGAAAGTTATTTTCCTGCACCGCTGTCGAGCAGAGCCACAGAGGTGATCTACCAAACCTAGCATCTTGCTATACTACCAAACTTAGCATCTTGCCACTTCCCACAAATGGTTTACTCTTTGTAATAAACTTAGATTATCTTACCTTCATGTTTAAGAGAGTAATCAAACTCAATAGTAAATACATCATTCTTTCTAGACTTTCTCAGTGGAAACAATGATGCTGTACATTACACAGTTTCTGAAAAAAAGGGACATTGTCCTCAGTGACCTATTCAGGATGCTATCAAGGAATTCCGTGATAGTATTAATTTGTGTAGTTATAAGTATGTTCTGGTAATACATTAATATACAGATAAATTCAGCAAAACGTTTGATAAAATTGCAGAATTAATAGAATACGTAAAAAAGGATGCTATACAGCTTTCAAAAATTACCTTTGTTATAAAAAAGTAGTCCAGATGAAATGAAGCACATAGACCGCTTATTTATCTTAGTATAGCTTCCATGTCTAGTTACAAACTCAGTTTGCTCTCAAAGGTTAAAAACAGTATTAAGGTGTTATTTAATCATGTCATAAGAGTTGAAGTGATCACCCATCCACAGGACATGGAAAACATACTTACAGAAAACATTATGCAGCCTTTACAGTAAAGAAACACATACGTCAGATTGCTCAAGAAATTAAGGCTGTCCACATCTATGCAAGGAGAAGGCATCACCATAGCTTAGAAAGGACAGTGGTACTCAGGTTGGAAATGTGCATCTCAATATTTGTTTCTTTAAACAATGATGGTGGGGATAGGGAACGTGACAGAAGCAGAAAAGAGGGTGGGTATTCAGGCAGTAAACAGAAAGTAAAAAGAAGTGTAAAATGTATAGAAAAGGAGCAAACAAAGGTGACTTGGAGCATGACTGGGTAGTATTACTCTGTCATGCAAGGAGTATGGATAGGGAAATAGCAGAGGGCAGACGTTGCTGGTTTCACAGAAATATGGTCAGTGATGAGAATTCACCGGGTATGATGGTGATGATGGCAGGATGCAGGTTGTTTAGGGAGGGATGGGGCAGAATTACAAATCTACACTGAGTAGAAAGGAAGATGAACACTAAACAAAGGATGTAGTGAGGAAGAAGGCAGGGTCAGAAGCTAGATTAAATGCCTGGCACTTAACAGGTGGACTGATACAGTGCGTTGCTCGTCAGACACATCAAGGAAGGAAGGAAGATGAGAGACTAGACCAGAAAATGAAGAAATGGAGTAGGAGGAAGACAGTAATACTTATGAGGATTTGAATCTGCCAAGAGCAGACTGGGCTGTTGGGTAGATAGGGAGTGTATGTTGATTGAGGCTTTGAACATGTTGGGTTTAGCCAACTGGTGCAGAGGTGACCAGAAATGACAGAATTTGGGTCATGGTCCTAACTGGTGCAAAAGGTGTGATGGATATTAGGTGACGGTACCATTTGCTAACAGTGATCATGCCACTCTTATAGATTATAGCAGGAGGGGGAATGTACAATGCAAACACAAAGACAATGGTGTGAGATTTTAGGAGAATATATTATGCAGATTTTTAGGGAAAAGAGCCAAGGATTAATTGGGAAACTGAAGAAAAACAATTGACTAAAATAAGATATGAAAATGGGTCAGGGCTTGAATTCTTAGGTCTATGGACAAAGGCTGACAAAGAGGCAAAAGGCAAAAGGAGCAGAAGGCCAGGGAAGCTACATAGGAATGTAAGGCTAGGAATTATATCAAATGTTAGGCTACAGGAAGGGAAAAGGAGGCAGTAGGGAGGTAGCAGAGCTACACTACAAGGAGACTAGTAGAAGGTCAGCAAAGATGGTATGGGCAGCAAAGGTGAAAGCTGAAAGAGAGTTAGCAGAAGGGATCAAGAAGGGAAACAGGGATGTTTTGTACATAATCAAAAGGGGAAGGGAGGGATTGAAATGACTAGGGTTACAATAATGGATGAAGATCACAGAAGGCTGTAAAAAAGCAGAGATAGTGAATGAATGCTTTTTTCATACTATTCAAAGGAAAGCAAAGCTTTAAGGGAAGAAGCCATATGGGGACGCATTGGGGAAAAGGCAGAATGGAGAGAAGAGTGGACTGATAGTAAAACAGAGAAAGAGGAGGTAGAGTGGAATTAGCTGCATTTAGGGCAGATAAAACACAAGTACCAGATGAGTTACCTGTCTGAGTTCTTAGTAATGTAGGTCATGTACTGGCAGACACCCCCCCACTGAAGATCTTCAACAGGTAAAAGAAGTGCCTGACTGGAAGACATCAAGTGCAGCACCCTTGTATAGAAGGGGACAGGAAAAATAGGGGGAGCTACAGATATTTTAGCTTAACAGCTGTGGCAGGGAAATTATGGAGATAATCCTGAGGCAGATGAAGAGAAAATGCTTCCCAGCTGCCTCAAGAGAGGGAGCCAAACAAGGCCTCAGCATTATTACTGCTGACTACATGGGAGTATGGTGCTTTCCAATAAGACAACATCTCTGGAAGTTGTCTGAGAGTTTGGGGTTTCCCTCAGATTGATTCTGGTTCTTCTGCTAGGTGCTATGCCTAAACCATATTTGGCACTGACTTCTCTGCACAACTATTATAAAAATGCACATCTTAGGTGTAACAGAAAAACACAATGACTGGGATAGAAGTTTGTCCTTAGATAGTCTGGCTGACACCATTCTATTAATCTGATACATTTCATCAGGGAAGTGGTACTGGAAATACTCCATTTGTGATAGGTAATTTAGTATCTTTGAAGAAGAAATGCTGACAATTCATAAGCACTCTTCCTTAAGTGGTTCTGTTCTCTAGATTCCTTATCTAACGGATAGATGGCATGCCTCTAGGAAGATGTAGCCTTCTAGAATGTGGCTATAGAATTCAATATGGCTGGTTTCATTGTTTTTTGATCAGAAATTCCACCCGGTGGTGGTGGTGGTGGTGGGGGGAGCTGGGGATTTGGTTGGTCGTTTTAGGAATGGAGCCACCATGTCATGGTTTTGCCAACCTACACTTGTGGTATTGCTGAGGATGTCCACCAACGGAGGAACCACCCAAGTGGATTGCTAGGTAGAATGAAAGAGAACATATAAGCCATAGAGTTGGAAGGCCAACACCCCTCTCAGACATCATTTAAAGGAATTCCCCAAAGTAGAGGTCTTCATGGAGGCACACTGGGGACTCTGCATTCGCTTCATAATCAATAACAGCCCTGGGTGACTCTGAATGAGAATCCACATGCTTCCTGTTTCACAAGGCCTTCTTCAGAACTTTTGGATGGGGAGAGTCCAAACACCAGAAAGATGCATGCTTTGGAGCTGATGTTGTAGTGGGAATATGCATGACTTTCGACCTCCCTGTCATGCTATATGATGAGTGGCAGGGCTGAGAGCTTAGGGAGAGACTACTTCAGTGTCAGATTTGAAGCTGGTATCGAAGTGGAGTAAGGTGGCAGGGGAATCTATATAATAGTGTAGATGAATGTCTTGTCACAGAGCTTGATGCCAAGGGGTGGTTCAATGCAAAGACATCCAATGCTGAAAAATACCGGGGTCTGGCACATTGGGACTAACATCAACACTGAAAGGCCCACTGTTGACATTGACACCAAGGTCCCAAGCCCAAGCATCAGTGCCAATAACATTGCCATTACTACCAGCGATGACATCAGTTCCATCAATATCAAGGGGAGAGGTTATGGTGGAAGCATTGCTGCCAATATGATACTAATATCACTGCTGGAGTCACAAGCATTGACACAAACCCTAGTATTGACACAGTTGTTGAAGGAGTGGAGACTGGCATCATTGTGGCCAGATGCCGTAATCTGTGAGGTGAGTGAAGAAAGCCTTGGCATTCTAGGTTTGGGGAAAAACAGATAGGGATTCCCTATCCGCAACAGAACAAGGAGGAGAAGAGAAACCAGACAGTTTCAACTGAACCTTTAATAAGGCCTTTTCCAGCTTGTCAAAGTCTAACTTGGGCATGCCAGAGCATGTGGTATCTCTAAGTACTGCAGGTAGTAATACACACTTCAGGAACATTCCCCGTCAGCACCAACAGTATACAGATTTGAAATGCTTTGTGATTTAGACCTCAATGACAAATGAGATGATGTAGACATAGATTCTATGACTCTAAGGGCAATTTCCTTACTGGTTGTTCCATACCTTTAGGCTGTACTAAAAAGCTACAGAGGCAAGAGCAAAACATTTTCTTTGGGTTGCTTATTCACCTTTATTTTCAGACAAGAAGGGAACCATCTGGTTGAGAAGGCTTTGAGCCTGAAGAGGAAGTCCAGATTACAACAGGTTCTCATGAATCTACAGCTTCAGTCTCACATTATAAAATAGGCTGTAATCCCCAAACCTCAGTTTTACTTTTTGTCTAGAAATGGCCAGAGCTGAAGCAGTCTGGTTGCAGAAAAGCATAAAAACTTGTTTTTAAGTAAAAGGCAATGAGTGAAGAAAGGTGTTGTATTTTTCTGTCCCCAAGGCTCATGATGTTGGTGCTTAGTGGTTACTATTGATGATGTAACACAACTGATGCTCAGAACAGAGCCATGATCAAGATTTTCGTTTTGTTAGGATTTTATTAGATTTCAGTTCTGGTCTGATTTTGGAATGAAGGCTGCTTCGTATTCGAAATAAGAGAAGTGCAGTGTAAAAAAAAAGTTTGTATTGAGGAAAATAAGTGTTGGTGGTCAAAGAGGAACAGAGAAGAAAAGTGATACTTTTTAAACTTATTTATTTATTTTAGTTTGCAAATGGGTGGACATGGTTAATTTAGAATAATAAGAATGATAAAAAATGATAAAAATATATAAAAATAAAAGAAAACTATATCTCATTATAAGGAGTGATTACAAATTATTTTTTCCACATCGAAAGGTTCAGTCACACATTCATTTTTAAGACATTTTTAAACACATATCAATGATAAATACTATAGAATTATAATCATTCATCAAAGTAACTTTTTGTAATTATGAAAAATAGTTATGACTATATAGCATCAAAAGTTGTTAGTTAGCAAGTATTCCACCGTTTGACCATTTGCTCAACATTGCAAGAGGTAGTATTCCCCATTTTGGTGATAGGTTTAAAGCTATGAAAAGTACTGGCAGTCGAGTAATGACAATTATAAAAATTATACCTACAGTTGTGCAAGCCAATGCAGACAAAAAAAAAATCTACAATATTACAGGTAAATATTACCACTACAAGAGGTTTGGAAGTTAAATAATTACTGTAGATGAATTGGAATCTGGAAGTAGTTACTGCAGACCATGTGAATAAATGCTGAACATTAGTTGTTACAAAAGGAAAAAGGAAAGAAGTAAAATGACTAGCTTATTAGTGAGCATACTGAAACTGGAATTTTGCTTATCGAGGGTCAGGAACAATTTTTGGTCTAGGTGAATTGAGAGTAATGTGATTTTTTTAGAATTCCATAGTTTGAGAGCAAAGGCATTGAAGGATTTTGATGTACTTTCCAAATGAAACAGTGGACTAGATAACTTTTTAAGGAATGGAAAACCACAGGGGAGTTACTGGGAGCTTTTATAGCTAGGGGGTGGATATTGTTTCATTAATTTATTTAAATAAATTTGAAATTTACTCAGTGAAATTAAGATACCATAGTAAGAAAGGTTTCCTAACATTTAATGGGATGGTACAATATTCTAGAATGGTCAAGCAATGTTTCTTTTCCAAAGAAGGAGGGCATGAAACAACTGGCTTTGTTGATATATATTTTAAGTTTAAGCCTTTTAAATGCTTATTTGTTATGAAATATAATGAATGCTCAAGGGTCATAATAAATCTAGCTTTTGTAGTAACAGAGCCTTGGCTTCTTTTTCAGCTGATTTTGTACTTAATTTAATTTACGGAATTTATAAAATTTAGTTTTAATTTTACAAACTTTAAAAATTGACTGCAATTACCTATATAAGATTCCAATTCTAAGATGCCTGAACAATGAATATCATGCAGGTTATGGCCTCCAAACACATAAGCAAGTCTGCACTGCAAAAAATTGGACCCTATCTTCATAAGGTACAAATCTTATAAATGCTTTTCCTTTAGAACCTGCATGTTGGTGGGAATGGTGTAAGAGACTTGTGCAAAGCTGCTAAGCCTACAACATGCTCATGATGGGGTAGTGAACATCAGATAGAACATTTTTGTAAGCTGAGAGTGACCAAGTGTGAGCTACTTTTGCTTCCAAGACATGGTTTGAGATTCATGGGGAAAAGCAATAGCAGGTAATAAATACATGCAGACAAATAAGCTGTAGAGAAATCCCCATGTTGTAGATGTACGTTTTTTCATTTTATGTTTATTCATCTTCTTATCAGTATGCTGACTCTTGTTTCCATGATGATTTCACAAGTGCAAAGGGGACTCAATGCAACTGTAATGTCTACTAATTTGTATAATATGAAAGAATCATATTTTTAACTACATAGTAGTCATGCAGTGGTGGTGATGCAGAAAGAAATGCTTAACTACATCAAATGTTCATAAGACTGAAAAAAGTTTGTACCTGTGTGCTAATCTGACCCACCCCACTCCCTGTCCATCCCATACACGATGTCACCAAAAAAGACAAACGTTGGTCTGTATTAAGTGGTTCTGCTTAAATCCATGATAATGTCTAGCTAGAATGCTATATTTATTGTTAAAGTTAAATGATTTGAGATGCAACAGCCTTTTTGAATATTTCTGCTATACAAGTTAAGAAAGTAATTGATGCCTACAATCTGAAATTTGGAATTGTGATGAGAGATAGATCAACCTTCACTATTTCCATTGTTTTGAGGGGCTGCACAGAGCTGTGCCTAGCTGTATGCCATAGTGAGATGGAGTGTGGTGCAAACTGACTCCAGTGTAACCATATCACCCCTGCATGTAGCCATACATTAAAATGCATTGCTAGTGCAATAAAGCTATGACTATGGCCAAGACAACCTGGGTTTAGGTAGTGTCTTGATGCTAGTAGGACTGAATTGGGGAGGATTGGAGTGAGTGACCATTGTTGGCTTACCTACCATCCTCGGGGGGGGTATGCCTGTTGTACTACTGACCTTATGGTTGGTCAGTTCAAATAATAACAAATACCCTATGAAGTGAAAAATATAGAAAGAGTCTCAGAGATTTATTATGTGATTTGTAAGCTGGTATATTTATGTTAGTGAGTAAGGTGTCCACTTCTGAATCAAAGACACTCTGAGAATAAAGTGCACCAGCAACTATGTTAGTGCTTACCATAGGCATTCCTGTTATCTTGAAAATAAGCACGAGTTGTTGTAGTCCCTGAACAAAGGGTATAGCATAATTCAGAAAGCCCTTTACAGAAACCTCTAACCTACTTAGAACATAAAATTGCTGTCCTGAAAAGCACTGTTATTCTAATTAAGGGACTGAATTATATGATGGAAAGCCATGATAAGGATTATGCTGTGCATATATCACAGCATGGACTATGGCAATACAGGAGCATGTAAAACAGGGCCCCTATGGAAAATGTAGCATCACCACTCATTTGATGACTAGAGGAGCCTCCATCACAGATAGAATAGCTATATATATTTTTTTTTGAAAAAATGGAAGACAGTTTGCCACATGCTGCACAGCTTCTTGGACATTATACTACTTACTGTATGGAGGTGTGTCCAAACTTAAAGATCCAGGCCCATGTGGTCTTTATTCCAGGCTTGCTGGAGAAGTAGATGTGTCTGTTACATCTTGGCTCAACAGAGCTTGTTAAAAAAAGATAGAACTCTAAGTGCTTAATTATACTTTTATATAGAGCTACTAAACTGCCTATAAACCTGTTATATTATTCACTTGAACAGTAAATACAGACTTCATGTCTGTCCTGGGGAGACATTTTACTCTGACAGGCACACTTATAAAATAAATAGTCTGTTTTAGCAAAACTGGACAAAATCCATCCTAAAACAATATAAAAGAAAAAAGGTAGCTGTACCCTGAAAAGGAAAAAGGTTGTTTTTGAATATTTTCTTTTTTTAAATGTCTTAATGGCATAGATGCAGGCCTAAGTCCAGAGGAGAACCAAGTCCAAAAGAGAGAAAAGAAAAATCACAAAAAGTTGACAGTAAGTTCTCTGGCTGAAGTTATGATACAAGTAGAGATGGAAAATACAAACATTTAGAATTAACTTACTGTAACAAGGAAAGTTTAACTTGTTGAATGGAGCTTCTTTTGTAGAGGATGAATTTTCTCTTGCCAGATCCAGTCTTTGCTAGCCTAAATCTGTTTTCCAAACTGCTAAAACTTATGGCTACTTTCTGAGTGGTAGCTGAACTGTAACTAGGCTGCTTTTGTTAGGATTTAAACAAATAAAGTACCTTTATTCATCTTTTGAAAATAATACAAAGTAGGAATATCAGTGACAAATGTGATTCTGTTACAGTCTGGACATCTATCATTTTAGTGAATGGCATGTCCTGGAATGCATTCTGTGTAACTCTCCAAACCGATAGCACCAAAGCAGAGATAAAAGAAAAAGAGCAGAAGATGAAGCTGTTGACAGATGGAGTACAGTACCTGAACAGGTTGGGCAGTTAGGGAAGCAGGAAAGCAGAATGAAGTAAACAAAGTGTTAGGAGAAGGCCACTACCACTCCTTTTCTTCTGCTTCTGGTTCAGCTGGATGGTGCAGTGGTGCAGCAGTTTGCGTTGTTGCCTCACAGCAAGAGATTCTCCAGTTTGATTCTCGGCTGGGGTGCCTCCTGAGCAGAGTCTGCATGTTCTCTCTGCATTTCTGTGAGTTTCCTCCCATGTTACAAAGACATGCATCTGGAGCATTTCTCCCTGGGCCTCCACTGAAAATTGGCTCGTTCCAAGTCAGACTTTTCCAGTAAATAAATGATAAAATAAACTCACACAAACTGCTTGTGAACCCTAATAAAACTAATGTTATGTTCTTTAGTGCTCCCTCAAACACTCATCAGTTTGTACCCTTTGCTAATAACTGCTGCCTAGAAAAATAAAATATTTTCTGTGGATAACTTCCTGTTCATACTGACAAATACTTAGGCATCTACTTAAATCAGAATCTATCTTTCACTCAGCATACCCATATCATAACCTATAATGTTTCTGCTTACCTAAAATATGCAAAGACATCGCCTTACTAGGAAGTGCAAACAAGCTATATTAAAACACATTGTTATTGCCAAATTTGAATATTTTCTGTCACTTACTGTCCTGGGTAGCAGCCCCATAGTGAGGCCAAACATCTCTATTAAATTATCACATATCACATAGGCAATCTTACATTTATACAAATGAAAAACAAGCAACATTGACACCACTGTAGTTGCAAGCATTATATAACGCAAACACCATTGAAAGAACTGCAGTTGCAAACATTATACATCACTTATAATCTATCCAGTCATAGTCAGTTAAGCATTATATGGCTCATTCAAATCCTGCCTCTTAAACCTCTGCATATATTGTTCCTATAATTCTTATGTTTTTTCTATGTAGTTTGCTCCGTTCCTTTTCTAAAGATCCCAATTTCAGCTGTTTTATCACTATTACTATATTCACTACTTCTAGTAAAGTTGGTCTAGACTTTAATTTCCATTTTCTAGTAATTACTTTTTTGGCAGCCACCATAATTAGACTCAGCAAGGCTTTACTATGTCTAGGGAATTCTGATTCTGTATCATAGCTAAAAAAAAAATCATCTCCCCAGTCAAAACAATCCGCTCACCCAGCATCTCTGACAGAGTGGCCTGCAGGGAATCCCTAAAGTCTGCCAGCTCATTACACTCACAAAAAATATGTTCCCAGCCACCTCTGTCTTGCCCATCACACCACCAACATTTGCTATCCACCTGAAGAAAAATTCTTTGGAGTGTACTTGGGGTATAAAAATACCTATGTAAACACTTCCAGGCAAAGATTCTACATCTTCTAGACTTTGCTGCTTATTTGGGAGCTATACATATATCCCCCATTGTATCTTTGTAAATTGCTTATCCAGTCTCTCTTCCCAATCCTTTTTAAGCTCATCTGATTTATTCTTATAATTATCATGCAATATTTTATATGCTCTACTAATTATTCCTTTTTTAATGGCAGCCTGTGTTCTAGATTCTATTAAAAACTCTACCAATGCTGGTCTTTCATTTGGGACCCCCCTATTCCTTTCTCTTTGCCTATACTCTGATATTACTCCTTGACAGGGAAACCATTCTCTAACCTGCAGACCAAATACATATTGGCCTCTTCCCATTTCTAGTTATTTGCTCCCAATACCTTGGTTCATTTGACAGTTTTCTCCAATAAATTCCATCTCCTCTTGCCTGTTATCTGTATCCCTAACCACAGTCATCCATAGCGGCAAAATCTCTTTTCTCCATTCTCATGTTGATTTGGTTCTTAGAATACTCTCTGCTATTTTATGAATATAATAATCTGTATGATTTTGTTGTTCTCCTTTAGAGTCTGCATCCAAAATCCCAATCTCTCCTTATTTCTTGAGCTTCCTGCCTGTGTCAGCATCATTCATTTCCACTATGAATTATAGTTTTCTGCTTGTGCTATGTATAAGAGCCTTAACTGTGTTGCTCTAAAATACCCCCTCAAATTGGGTAATCCTAGTCCACCTTGTTCTATTGGAAAAATCAATTTATCCCACTTGACCCTTGCTGCCTTCCTTTCCCAGATAAAATCTTTCAACTCTTTTTTAATTGCTATCCACAGCTTCTCCTCTGGTTGATAAAAATATGCCTGACCTGTGTATAAGACTAAAGGGACTAAAAACATTTTAATTGCTTGTGTCTTAGTATCCATATAACAAAGCTTCCAGTTTCTCAATTTTTGTATTATCTTCTGTTTAGGTTCTTCTCACATATCTTTAGCTGCCACAATAGAGTAATTTCTAATCAATACTCCTAAATACTTCATTTTATCATGTCCCCATAAATATGGATATTGTTGGAGCAATTTGTGTGTGGGTACATAATTGACCGCTATTGCGTTTGTTTTCACTTCATTAATTTTGTATCCCAAGAAGATCTGAAACTGTCTTAAAATGTTCCACAGCACTGTAATGTCCCTTTCTGGTTTTGTGATGTATAAAATAATATCATCTGCAAATAGAGCCAGCTTTTCCTGACTACCATGCCAATTATATCCTTAAATTTCTGAGTTCCTTATTTTCTTTGCCAATGATTCTAAATATAACGCAAACAACAAAGGGGAAAGTGGACAACCTTGCCTGGTTCCTCTACTAAAGCAGAAGTTATCAGAGAGGACCTTACCCACATTAATTTTCCCCTGCCATCCCTCATATATACTCCTAATCAACCTTATAATTGTATCAGGGAAAGCAAGTGCTTCCATTGCACTTCTCATGACGTCCCAGTTTACCTTGTTAAATGCTTTCTTTTCATCAAGAACCATCAATAATAGTGGTATTTTCTTACATTCTGTTTCCCTCTGGATCATCATTGTTTTGTTAATGTTGCCAAATGTTTGCCTCCCCTCCACAAAACCACACTGATCTATACCTATCAATTTTCATATCACTTTAGCCATTCTTTTAGCCATTATAGACATAAACACTTTAAAATCATGGTTTAGTATTGAAATAGGCCTGTATGAAGCTGGATCCAATGGATCTTTACCCTCTTTAGGTATTACTGTTACCACTGCCTTCTTCCAGGATGTTGGTACCTCTCCTCTTCTTAAAATACTGTTAAACAAAACCTTCCAGATCTTTATAGGTTCATAGGTTCATACTAGGCTATCTGCCCTAGGGCATTTATAAGCCTAGCCAGAATGTGTTTGGCTTTCGCCACCCATTTTAAATTTATTTTGCTATGCCCTTTTTCGAGGTTAGTATACTGTGCCTCTGTCTAACAGTGACACAGAAGTGATACCCGGGGTAAGCCTACGATCTCCCATCCACTCATCAAGATTCCTCTTGAAGAGAGTCAATGAGGGACTCTGCCTAACCTGGACTGGGATTTTATTCCAGTGTGAAGGGAGCCTCTGGGTTATGAATCTGTCCCTCCAGCATGTCCTATTTATTTCAGTGCTGAGGCTCAAGTCTCTCGAGCGCGTAGCTCGATGGGATTTGGATTTTCTGAGGTGCAGCATGTCCATTAATTCCGGGTTGGACATGGCTTTATACGTCAGGCACAGATCGCCTCTGAACAGGCGGTATGCCACAGAGTAGAGCTGGAGTTTCTTTAACCGGGCAGCATATGGTATCTGTTTGAGCCCTTTGATCCTCTTGGTGAGGTACTTTTGGGGTCTTTCCAGTTGCTGCAGGTGTCAGGTAAGGTACATCCCAAAAGGGGCATTGTACTCAATTATGGGCCTGATGAGGGATGAGTAAAGAGGCACGATGACCTCCCCTGATCTAGATGTGAATCCCTTCATGATTAGGTGGGCTATATAAAATGTTTTTCTAACCACTTTGGCCACGTGGTTGTCAAATGAGACATTGCTATCAACTTGGGTCCCCAGGTCCCTAATTACTTCTTCTGTACTTAATGGATTACCACCTATGTGGTAATTTGTGGGCACTTTGTTTTTGCCAAAGGGGATGACTATACACTTTTTGGCATTTAGCTTGAGGCCATGGCTCTGGCACCAGTTATCAGTTTTTCCCCCTCCTATCTTTCAAACTTCCAGAGGAATACCATCCATTCCAGGGGACTTTCCTGTAGATTGGTTATACATAGCCATTTTTATCTCTTTTCATCCTATCCTGTTAGTAATTGAGCCTCATCTATCACTAACCTTGAGATATTTAATTCTTCCGTAAACATTTCCATTTGTGCCTTTTCTTGATTTCCATATTTCTCTGCTTTATACAAGCTTCCATAAAATTTTCGAAAAATTTCTAATACTTCTACTGGATTTCTTGTTATCTTTTTTATTATAGATTCCATAAGCATGGTGACAGCCCTTTCCACTTTCTTTTGCCTGAGTCATTGTGCTAAAAGATTTTGTGCTCCAAAATTATTATCAAAAAACAGTTGCTTAACAGCAGTCTTTCTAAACTTGTGCATATTATCAAGGTACTCCATTATTTCCTCTTTAGCATTCTTCAGTTGCTCCTTTTTTTGTTCTGAGAGATGCCCCCCGTTTTGCAATACTTTAACATTTATCAAACCGCTCTGATTGTTATACACCACTCAAACCTGCTAATGACTTTTAACACCCATCCAGTAACCACAAAGACACCTACTTGTTTGCAAATCCCAATCGCCTCTGTGATGGATTCTATCCAGTTTTGGCTTGCATTCTCAACATATCGGAGATGTGCCCCTTTTTGAAATGCCAGCACTCTAAATGCCAAGTTCTGATAAGCTGAAGAAAATGGATAAAAAATGCAGAAGAGTAAAACTTGAACATTGCTCTTCTCCTTTAAACTTTTTTACAGGGGGCAAGCCCCTCTACAGCTCCTGAACTTATATGTATATATATATTAACTACTTAAGTCCTTTTTTTGGACATTCTGTCTCCATGCTTCAGGACTCACTCTAGTGGGTCCTAGGATTTTAAATGGTTACCCTTAGACTTACTATTCCCTAAGAAATCATCTCCCAGGCACCACCAACCTAATTTGACCTCACTTCTCTATTGACAGTTAGACAAATCCTGTAATGTGTAAGAGTGGGTTATTGATTACCTGAAAAACTTTCTGTTTCTTTTCTTTATGGTATCTAATATTGTGACTTTGGTGCATATAGGCTAACTGGATGTAGGTGACCCTATGACCGTTATCGTGCAGGCAGTGTTATTAAGCCATGGGGATTACATAAGTCTAGCATGTGTTACAGAAATAATCATGCTTGGTTTAGGACAGTATTTAACACAAACCGATGACGGCTGCAACAGAGAAATGTGACAAGAAAATAAACACAAATAATAAGTAATGTTTGGTTCTTTTTTGCAGTTATTGAAGTGGATGACATTGATGGCGAAGTCATATTGAGTTGTAAAGGAACTGATAGGAAAATAGAGTGGAAGAAGAATGATGAAAAACTTAAATTGGTGGAAACGTCTAACTTGAACCACACACTAATTGCTGGATCAGTTAATGACGAAGAAAATATAAATGGATTTTATGAATGCGAAGACGAAGAAAAAAAGTCTGCAAATATCTACCTGTTTTATCGAAGTAAGTAGTCACTATCAACAAAAAAAAATCTTTTGGGCCGCAAGGATTAATGATATATAACAAACATTTCATCCTGCCATTGCCTAAAGATATGCAAAGGCCAGGACTGCATTCCAGCAGTGGTGAACCCCTGAATTCCACAGTCCTTGAAGGGGAACTTTAGGCCTAACCAGGAAGACCCCCCTACAATGCTTCAAAGCTGAATATGTGTGTAGGGGATACCTAGAGCTGTCATGACGCATATTACTTACATTTTTTTTTCTCTAAAGGGAGCTGGCTGATGGGTGCACAGAAACACATACACACATGCTCAGACACTCAGCTTCCAGTGAGTTGTCCACATAGTGGCATCTACAGTCAGCCAGGCTGAAGTCCTGTGGTGCCATTGATTCTTCTTCTAGGGGAAGCCCCAGGATGTTTATGCATCTCTCTTTTTAATTGCTTCCATTATGGCCTAGGCTGACTCCCTAAACTGCTGATGCTGTCGCATTACCAGCAGCCATCTTTGATTACTTTTACCAGCTACACTTCTAGACATCAAGTACCTTTACTTATCCCTGTATTAGTGAAAGCATCATTAGCATTTAACATAATTAACAAATAAGTTGCATTTACCAAATGGCAGTCTTATTACTACAGAGTTAATTTGCCAGTGTAGATACTTCTCAAGTGATCTACTCATACCTTTAAACTGTGTGTGTGTGTGTGTGTGTGTGTGTGTGTGTGTGTGTGTGTGTGTGTGTGTGTGTGTGTGTATATGTGTGTGTGTGCGCGTGCATATACAGTCTATATATGAGAGTTACTACATGCAGCAGTTGCTTAGAAAAAACAGCAGTTACAAATGAAAATATAGAAATACATTAGATGTAGAATTTTTATAGTCTTAATTTAAAAGCCTTAGTACCATGATCAGTGTAAGTTAAGGAAGGGATATGGTAATAAAAGGGAAATGAGAGGAGTCTTTGGTGTAAATTATGGGATGACAGCAGAAGGGAGATGTTCTTACCTCTCATGGGATTTTGCACTATTTGTTTTAGAACATTCTGATTTACAAAATCTATTAATATGTGGGTACATTTGCTGGTTATGCTATAATTTCCCCGATTTGGAGAGTTGAAATCTTCCTTTGTGGCACAACAGTTTGCATTGCTTGGTTATTTGGCTTGAGTCCTGACTGGGGTGTCTTCTGTGTGAAGTCTTCCTGTCCTTCATGCATCCAGACTGTTTTTTTGTAAGGCTTTTGGTTTCTTCCCACATCCCAAAGACATACTGCTAGGCAAACAGGTTATCCTCCAATCTGCTCACAAGATGAGTGTGTGTGGACCCAGTGAAGGACTCATCCCCCTATCCAGAAATGTGTATCTGCCTTAAACCTGTTGATTGCGTGGATAGACTTCATCCTCTATTTACTCTGAATAGGATAAAATGGTCCTAGGAGAATGAGTGAATGAATGAAAGAATGGATGAATGAATTCTACAATGAGTAGTTTGTTCTTATTTAACGTTTTAGGTAAAAAGAGAATGTTTTCATCCTCAGTGGTTGATGTGACTGGTGTTCTATAACTTTAGTATTATCTGTATATATTTTAGTTTAGTTTTGTTGTCTTAAAAGCTAACTTAAGTGGGCTGTTAAGAACATAGAGACAGCACAACCTGTTCTATTGGGCAGCAGCAATTAAAGGAGGTAAACCCTAGAATTTGCGGTATGATATTTGTGTCATTGAATGTGATTTCTGCTGTGGAGAACACTTCAACATCATCTAAGCAAAGAAGTGTCTTGACACATCCATCTGTATTGTTAAAACTCCTTTTTTAAGTAATACTACCTTCACCACTGATGTTTTTGCTTGAATTTTCCATTAAGTTCTTTTGGTTTGGAGTGTTTGAAGGTTTAAAAAAAAATATGAGGGATGAACATTCCCTGTTCTGGACTTGCAGTCTTAAGGGGAGAGGTGTAGTGCCTGATCTGCAAATTAGTCTGGGTCCCTGCACATCTCTTTCTACACTGACAGGCACTGATCCCACTGCCTGTGGCAATATTTTCTCAACCACTCACTGAAAGCTGGGATTTTACCTTGAAATTCAAGTGCCACAAAGCAAAGGAAGACTTTCACTGTAAGTGGGGATTTCTCGTGCACAATAGGATACTTAAAAGCCCTGTCATGCCCTGTTGCACATCCACAAGGGATAACCTCCTTATACTGTTCATCCTTACAAGAGCAATAACCATGCTGTACCTATCATGGTGCTTTTTTATGAAAGTTGGCATCATGGTTAAAGTGTTTACCTCACAGACAAGGGGTACAGGGTTTGATTCTCATCAAGGGAAATTGACCAGAGTTAAAATGGTCTTCAAGGGCAGCTAGACTAATACTAATGCTGGGTTATATTCTGCCAAGGATATAACGGCTGGCTGGCTTCCAAAGCTTCAGGGCACCTTCCACACACCCAAACTGTCAAGCAGTTTGAGATGAGCTGCATAAAGACAAGTGTGGGAGTGAATCTGTTCAGAGCTTTCCTGCCAGCAAAGAGAGGGAGGCAAAGCACTGAAAGGGCAATACTAGAAATAACAAAAATTAAATTCTCACAACCTGGCATTAAAAATAAAAAACACACCAAAAACAATGTGGAAGGAGTGGCTACTGCAGCAGTCATCATTCAAGCATCTACTGTTATGGTAAGTTCAGCTTACACAACTGTGCTATGTTCTTCATATTGATCACTGCTGCAGTAGCTTTAGCTAACTATATTTGGGAGGAGGAGGAAGAAGGAGAAGTGTCCAGGACTCCCTGGAGAATGGTCCTAGCAAAATTTGATCTAGAGACAGAGAAAGAATCAAGTTTATATTGCTTTTTAAAAGTTTGCAGAGAGGACCAAGTAGCAATTTCTAGAATAATTCTAGAATCCAGCCTTTTCCAAAAAGCCTCAGATCGATGAAGCTAAGACCTTAGTAGAGCTGGCCTTGACCCTGCCAGGAACAGATTTGTCATAGTGAGTATAACAATAGACAATAGCTTTAGACAACCAATTAGAAATAGTCTGTTTTGACACAGGTTGTCTCTTTTTCCTACCTTCACAAAAATTAACAACTGATCCAAATATCTGAAAGATTTAGTTCTTTCAAAATCATACCTGAGTTGCCTGTGGACATCCAAGGTATGGAGTATTCTTTCTCCCTCATTTTTAAGTTCAGGAAGGAAAATAGGGAGATGGATAGTTTGGCTTAAAGTAAATTTGGTTACCACTTCAGGCATAAAAGGATTAGTTCTCAAAGACACCCCGCCCTAATTGAAAATTGGGTAGGGTTGACTCACTGAGATACCCTTCTTGCAGAGGCCAGGACAATCAGTAAAATTGTCTTCCATGTTAAGAACCTCAAGGGAAGCAGGACGATTCGACCCCAATGCAATTGTATACACTTTCATTTTTAAATTTACATTTATTGTCTATCAGAATAGCTAATGGAGAGTTTGACCCCAGACCGTTTGACCCCAATTATATATAAAAAGTTTTTAAAGTTTTATAAATGCATTTCATTCCTTAATATTTTAATCATGATTTTTTTCCACTGGAATTTAATATATTATTTAATGTTTTTATATGTAAATGTTAATTTATTTAACATTTTATTTAATTTGTAAATATAATTAATTTAATTAGTAACAGTTTTTAACTTAACTTTAAAATTAATATTTTAAATTAACATTAATACTATTATTATATGTATTTCAAATGCAAATGTTTTAAACAGTTATATATCCTCATGACTTCTTTTTTTTTTTTTGAGGTAATCTTTGACATTTTCTCAGTAACTATGTTGATGCATGAGCTGTATATCATTTTTTCTTTCTTTATGTCAAAATGGCTTGGTTTATTTTTTTTTTTTTTGCCTTGCCATTTCAATGGGGTCTAATTGTCGGGGGGTCAATGCATGCCTTACCCACCTCAAGTTAGCCATATTAGCTGGTTCAAATGGAGCAAGTTATAGCTTCTGTAGAAGAAAATATTGATCCCAAGGAGGGATCACCGGTTTACTTGGAGGCCTCTTATGCAAAACCCCATTCAAGAAAATTTTGTCATGAGTCTGCCTTGAAAGATGAATATCCATGGGCAAACATGCTGCAATGGTCAATAAATGGACCTTGACAGAGGAATAAAAAAGGCCATATGATAGTAACTCACACAACTACTGTAAAACCAGAGAACAACTAGCCCTGAATAGGTGCTGGTTATGTTGTCAGCCCAAACTACATATCATCTTCCATTTGCTAATATATGATTTTCTAGTAGCAGGCTTTATTGTCTATAGTAGTACCTGCTGCACATCCTCAGAAAGCAGGTGCTTAAAAGGAATGAAGACCCTAGCATACAGGCAGTCACTTGAAGATGATTGATGTTGAGGTGTATCAAACAACCCTGTTCTTTTGTAAATAGATCCACTCTATGGATAAGCTTGTGGTAATTTTCCCTGGCCATTTCCAAAATAAGGGAGAACCACAGATGTCTGGGCCAGAAGGGCGTCACCACAATGATCTTGGGGGATTCCTTCTGAATCTTCAGTACCCTGGATGTTAGTGGAAAGGGTGGAAATGCATACTGGAACATTCCTGTCTAAAGAAAAGAAAAGGCACCTGTCTTCCAGGTCTTCTTGGATGGAGTCCTGGAACAGAATTTTGCCAGTTGATTGTTCAGAGAGGAGGTAAAGAGTTCTGCTTGAGGAATGCTCCACAGATGGATCAGATCTTGGAAGACCTCCTGATCTAGTTTTCATTTGTGAGGGACTGCTCTAGTCCTGCTCAGTTGGTCTGCTGCACAGTTTTGCTATGATCTGTAGGATGCCTGTAGAGTGAGAGTGTGCTGTGAAGCTATATCCCAAACTAACATTTCTAGGCTGCAAAGGGGTGTGACCTGGTTCCCCCTGTATCCAAAGATAACATTTCTAGGCTGCAAAGGGGTATGACCTAGTTCCCCTTTTGTTAATGTACCATATGACTGTCATATTGTCTGTAACCACTTGAAGAGGTCTGGGGACCAAAGATGGTTCAGAGAGTTGAGTTCCTTGATCAGGGCAAGCATCCCTTTGATATTTATGTGCTTGCATGTGCCGTTGGTGTCCCACACCCCCTGCACTTTTATCCATCCTGAAAATGCTTCCCAAATAAAGTCTAAAGCATCTGTGGTGACTGATTCTTTGGAGCAGGGATAGAGAGGGGGAGCCTGGATTTAAGGATATCTGAAACATTTCTTATCTGACAAGCCCCCTGTATTGGGATCTGAAAAGATAAAGGGTGTTGATGCTGGGTCCAAAGAGATTTCAGATACCACTGTATCTTTCTCATGTGGAGCCTTGACAGGGGTATCATGAGAATCACTGATGCCATGAGACCCAAAATTCTGAGATATTCCCTCACAGTGACCAAAGTCTGGGTGGAAAACCTTAGAAAATGATCTAGATAAAAATATGTTTTTTTTTTTCCCTGTGGAAGAAAAGTTCTTTGAACTGAGGTGTTTAATTGACATTCTAGGAACACAATCCAGTGTGAGGGAGTCAAGATAGACTTCTGAATGTTCTCTTGGAATCCCAGCTTGTGTAAGAGATCTCTCACCCAAAAGAGAGACTCCTGACATTTTGAAAAATACTCTGCAAAGGTAAGCTAGTCATCTAAATAGGGAAAGACGTGGATACCCTGAGCCTGACATGAGCTGTAATTGGAACCAGGCACTTTGTGGAAAACTCTTTGTGCAGTGAATAGTCCAAAAGGTAAGGCAGAGATCTGATAATGTGATCCAGACACACAAAACCTTAGGAAAAGCCTGAAGCCTAGATAAATAGGGATGTGATAATAAGCATCTTTTAAACCTAGTGTTACCAGGAAACTTGAAAGTGGAAGGAGAAGTAACAGGTTGTGAAGTGACGTCATTTTGAACTGGGTCACTATCACAAACAGTTTTATGGAAGGAAGATCTAGAACTGGTCTCCAAGCATTTTCTTTATCTTTTTTGGCACTAAGAGCATCCTTGAACAAAACCCCTTCCCCACTTTGGAAGGAGGAGCTGGTTCTTTCACTTCTTGGGACAGCATGTGATGAAGAACAAGAGGAAACAAAAGTGTCTTGACCTGTAGGATGATAAATGATCCCCTGGAAAGGAGGAATTTCTTCCCACTGAAATCAGTAATACCGTTGAATGATTTTCAGACCCATTTGTCTAAAGCAACCTCTTGCCAAAGATAAAAATGGAGATTCAGACTTTCTGGAAGAGAATAGGGGCTAGGGTGGGAAGGGGTCACAAGGTCTCTTGAATAGTCATTCAGACTTGTTGGACTGTCCTTGGTTTTGGGAGGTTTGAGACTTGTTTTTGGAACCCTCTGGCCACTTCATAAACATCAGTTTACCTGAATTCTGTTGACACTGTTACTTCTATTTTCTTGCCAAAACCAAATGAAGAAAAAGAAAATCCCTTGGACAATTTGGAAAAGGAGGGCTGAAAACCTTAGAGATTCCCTGGATCAGCTTGCCCCTTTCATTGTACTTTTTGATCACCTCTGCAGCAGAGGGGCCAAACACTAAATCTCTATCTGTGGGAGAATTTTAAATATAATTTTTTAAATCATCTGGTTGGTTCTGAGAATGCAGCCAAACAAACCTCCTTAAAACAGTACCAGCGGTCATAGCCCTGGAATAAGTATCGACAGAATCATTCACACAGTACAGACAATGAGTAGTGACTTGTGGATTATTTAAAGCAGTTTTTTCTTCACAAGAAATTATAATTTTTTATGAAAAAAAAAACTATGAACCTATGAATGTTTATATAAATAATTCCAATATTCCTAATTGTGGCCCCATATCACAGTCCCAAACTCTTTGCAAAGTCCTTTGAAACGTGTCAATTGTTCTTCCTCTTATGGTGCAGCAGATAACCAGTACATTCATAGGGATGGCAGGCTACTGTTTAGGCATTATGAAGTTGTGTACCCAAACAGAGGTTCTACTAGCCCTCCATGTTAGTATGTTTTGGACTCCTTGCAATGTCCAGTTATCTATATACATGTGATCTAGCTGTGGCAGTGAAAAGCCATTCAAGTGCAATGTGTGTCTTAGGACATGACAATGATAAGCATAAATAAAAAATCCCAAAGGCAGTCAACGACTGTAGAAACAGCTTGAAGAACAACTGTAGACTGTATACAAGTACTCAAGAGGTGCAAGCGGTTTACCTTCATATCGTCGATCACACATGATCGACCGGCCACTTAATCGAACCGTTTAAGCGAAACCAAAGTGCGAAAACATTTCCAGCCGTGCCACACCTCCACACCAGTGCTACCATGAGTCAAAAAGGGACAAGGTTTTGCCGTTCGGGTATGTGGAATTTGACGTTGGAGACATTCGCACTTCGGTATTCGTGGAAGCCGTTTCGCCCATATTGGGATCGCCGATATAAAGGTAAGCAAGCACCACTTTAATACATAAAACAATAAAAACTGGTTAGCGCTTTCATTTCACAATGTGTAAAACTTCATCAGAGAAACAAAGTTCACAAATGTCACTTCCTTTGCGTTTTACAATCCATTCTCATTGGTTGCCACACATTGATGCTGAATTTAAAATAACTCACACATTAACTAATCGAGTGCTGTGAGGGAACCACTACACAATAAATCTATACACTTACTTAACATTAAAAAAAAGACACAGTGGGTTGCTAAAATGTTGCATGCACTAATGCATAATTGAATTACTCTTTAAAAACAAGCTATATAAGCAAAAACATATTTTTAACTTTCTCATAATTATTGCTTACACTTTTGTATAATCTTTTGTGTAATCTATTTATGACCTGTGTGTTTTTCATATGTGTGTATATATATATATATATATATATATATATATATATATATATATATATATATATATATATATATATCCCCATTACTATGTGTTCACTTGGACTTTTTTCCTTTCCAGTGCTTTGAACTTCAAAATGGGGGAGATGGAACTTAGAGAAGAACGCTCCTTAAATGGAGCTGTAGTCATAGTTCAACAGTAATCTTGTTAATTACAGATCTTGCTAAATGAGAGGTGTCAACAATATAACTTGTTGATGACGATAAAATATTCATGCTGCATGTAGTTTAGAAAACTCAGACATGAGAACAGCCTGTCAAGAGATGTATAAATCCTATGATTGCTCTTATCAGTAAAGAGGTAGCAAAGATGTAAATTGTGGAGAAGATGTGTAAAATCTGTAATTGCTATTTCAGTAATGATTCAGATGTGTAAGCAAGAATAGAACTGTTTTCAGTATTGCATTCATCACTTCCTGGAAAAAAAACTGCCTTTCCTCATTTGGAATGGAATTTTGAGTGCTCTAAGCAGCTTTTTAAAATAAAATTAAAAAGAAATAATTCTGTTTAGACTTGAAACTGTAAACAAGTCTGGTAGGACTGAGGCTATGAGGTGTTAACAAGCATCCTGTAGTCCAGGATTTGGCTTCTGTGGGGGTGTGGTTCTGAGCAAGTCACTTAACCAGACAATGCTCTGGGGCAAATGGGGAACTTGACTGGCTTTCGTAAAGGTCTTCTGTACTACATACCTAGTTACTACCTACGAACTTGTAATCTTACACTGTTCCGTCTCCTTCTTTCCTTTTCACCTCCCTCAATCCTAAAATCAGTACCAAACATCTTCATAAAATACTTGCCCAACCAATCATTACATCACTATATATTACACCTCCTTCCATAACTTCCACACTAACAAACCCCCCGCCAGTAGTCACACCAAACTTACTCTCCAGCTCACCACTGTTTTATATTATTAGTAAGACTCAGAACCATTTTTCTCTCTGCCTAAAAGCACCAAAGACTTCCGGCAGACTATCCTCCATAATCTTTATAATACTTCTAAAGAGTAACATTGAATCCAACCCAGGCCCAACAACTTTTCTCAACATCAGAATGTTTCTGTTCCTACACGGGCCTGTACTCTTATCAAGCATATAGTATCAGAAGCTAGACCACATAAGTGCTTTTATTTCCCAGCAAAACCCACACATTCTAGCAGTTACTGAATCCTGGGTTAAACAAGACTTTTGGAAAGATGTTAACCTTCTTACAGGAGGAAAACCTCCTCATGATACCCTGTCTACTAACATCATTCAATGTAGTACAACAAAACTTTCTCCAGAAGATTTCCTTAAAGTATATAGTGATCTCTCATCAATAAACTCCACACCTGCCACAAATCATGCATTGCCCATCCCCCAACCATTCAACCCCTCTTCCACTTCAAATGTGTATGTGCCAAAGAAGTTTCACTTCTATTTGAAAATATTTCCACTGACACCCCCCCCCCCCGATTTGATAACATAAACTCCTGGTTCATATATCACTGTGAAGATCATCTCTGTCTTCCTCTCACCCACATATATAATCCATGTCTCACACAAAATACCATACATTCCACTTCTGTCCAACATCCATCCTGCTGGGCAAATGTCTAGAAAAGACAGCATACATCCAACTTTCTCTCTATATATATATATCCAGCAGTACCACCTGCTGTCCTCCAAATAGCATGGATTCTGGCCTGGATGAAGTACTATGACAGCACTTTGGCCCCTAACTGAGGATCTCCTGCAAAACTCTGATAGTGGCCTCCTTACAGGAAACCTATTTATAGACCTGACAAAGGCATTTGACCTCATTGACCACTATCTTCTCCAAAACAAACTAATTGAAATTGGTATCAGTCCAGACTCCACTCACTGGTTTAAAAACTTTCTCACTGAAAGACACTTCAGAGTTAAAATAAGATCCTTCCAATCAGAATTTGCACCTATTACCAAAGGTGTCTATCAAGGATCCATTCTTGCCCCCCTTCCTCCATGTTCATTAACAACCTTCCTTCAGACCTCTCCCATTTCCCACTTATCCTTTGTGATGATAACATGGTCATTTACTGATCAGCTCACTCTCACACTGATATTCAGTGCCAACTCCACTTGGACTTACATGAGCTCCACCTATTGTTAATAAACCATAAACTTTCTCAACCCCACCAAGACTAAAACTATGCTTTTTGGAAGTCCACAGGAAATTCACCAAGTGCTTGACTCTTTAACTATCTTTGACTTATATAACCACTCCTTAGAGACAACTTCCAACATCAAATCTCCAGGATTATGGTTTGATCAGTCATTAAACTTCCATTTCCACATAGACAACGTAAGAGCAAAATAAACTCCCTGCTCTTTTTGGACAAAAAAGATCTCCGGTTTTCTATCCCAACCAGCCAGAGCAGTGATTGGCAAACTAAAATATTGGCTTCCAATTTTTGCTTTTGCCTCCCAGAAGTTTCCCTTTCTAAACTCTTACACTATCTCTCTGATATTGTCTGTTCTCCCACCTGTATTAACTGGTGTACTAGATATTTGTCTACTACATAGCAGTCTGTTAAATGGCAAGGCTCTCTCTCACTTTACTTGCCTATACTCACTGACATCCCATAAGGCTCTTTTCTGCGTCCCCTTATTTTTAAATATCTTTATCAATAATCTTCATATCTCTTCCTGTATAGGCTTCTTAATTTAATATTCAGATGACTCCATTATTATATGTTCCTCAACTAATCTGTCCCACCTTCAACAAATAACCCAAGAAGCCTTCTCTTCTATTGAATAATGGCTTACAAATTCTCAATTATTACTTAGCCCTCAAAAATCTATCCTCCTATTCTTTATTCCAAACACATATTCTCTTCATAACATCAACTTTAATATCCTTTCTCACAATAATACAATAATAGAAGTAGCTCCTAAACCAAACCCTTAGGTGTGACAATAGATGAAAATATGAAATTTGATCTTCATATCTAGAACAACATCAGAACAAAAAAAAACTCATCAGAAGCTAGGGACGTGCTATAACATAAGCATTATCTCAAAACATCTACCAGAATCACTCTTGCAAACACTTATAACCTGCACTCTTATATGGAATTCATGTTGTCACCAGTCTTAGTATTTCATTGAAGTCTAAACTTGAATTCTGCTATAACAAAGTACCCAAGTTTGCAACAAATACCACTTTCTCCACACATCATTGTATCTCCCTGCAGTCTCTCAAATGGCTGGAACTATCACATCACCTTAGCTACTTACAGCTCATAACTACCCATAACATTATCCATAAACCTACAGCCCGGTCTGCTCTCAAAACTGTTCTGCATAGCTACCTACCAACAAGCTAAAATTTGAGGACAAGCAACTCCTCTCATTTCATAAACATAATCAATGCTAGTCAAAGCCTTTAGTGTTACTCAGTGGCTAAAGCATGGAACAACCTTCCTCTAAATATCAGAGTAAACTCAAATTTCCTGTCTTTCAAACATGCACTAACGAATTTGGGTCTATATTAAAATCGCGAAGAGGTGTTACATCAAATACCTCTTCACTGACACATAAAGACTGAATGCACTAAACCGCGAATGGTCAAAACAGCGATTTCTTTCCCTGGGAAAGAAATCACCAGTACCACACACACACACACACACACACACACACACACACACACACACACACACACACACACACACACACACACATGTGCACACAAACACATACACACACACTAGTTAAAACATAACTAGGTGGGGGGCTTCACCCCCCACCCAAATGTGGGGGGCTGTGGCCCCCCAACTGAATATACCAACTTGAAATCAGACTACAGTAGGGTAAAGGGCACTGCTACGGCTCAGGCCAAGCAATTTTTCCCTGGGAAAAAAATCACTGGCCTGAGCCTTCTCTATTTTCAGACTTTGGTCTTTATGTGTTGCTGAAGAGGCGTTCGATGTAACGCCTCTTCACGATTTTAATATAGACCCAACAAATTTATAACATGTAACTCAAAAAAAAAAAAACACACACACATAGAAACTGCTTGCAAATTGAATGGAACAATAAGGCATGAATGACTGGAAGTATGCTTCAAGGTTTAATCTACATGCATTCCTTCAACTCCAACTATTGTCTTCATTTTATGAGCTGTGCCACTGTGTGGCTTTTAAACAGTGCATCACTGCCACCTATTTATATGTGATGGACAGGGGCTATTGTCTCTCAGTTTGCACCACTGATATCAATTAATTAGTGATGGGTAAGGGCTATAGTCTCATAATCCATACTGCTGGCCACCAATTAATATGTCAGAGGTGACTGGCCTTAAGAGCACACAACAAATATTCACTACTGCCTAGGGGTATGGCCCATATCTGCCACACCCAAATAAGCCTTATAACGAACAGCTGCAGAGCAAAGTTATCATCACTGGCTTTCCAGAATTTTTACCACTTTGCAGACTTATCAAAAGTACCTTAGTCTTGGCCAAAACTATTTTACAAACATAGAAAGTGTTTCCCAGGAGGGATAATGATACCTTTCTAATGTGACTACCAGCTGGATCAGTCTTGCACACCAAGTACAGTTACTGTCTCCTTTTAAAATGAGATAGCCATGATATAGTCATTTAGTGTCTATGACTAAAACAAATATCTTTCAAGAGGCACATGCTGACAGCTGATGATTTTCCCAGTGTTTTGCTAATACCCTTAAGTATAAGTAAATAAACCATGAGCCACACGCTTTTGCAATTTAAATTCAGCACTATTTTACTTAACAGAAATTAGGAAATATACCCAAGAAAGATAAATAAATATGCAAGAAAGCACAACTTTGCACAGGTAATAGTAAAATAAATATTTTTTAAACAGACTGTATGTATTTATTTATCTACTATACAGGGCTTGGAAGAAGAGCTCCAAGTATGTCAAAATTTTTATAAAAAAGCACAAATATAAGATATACAATTAATATGCAAGTAATATACAATTTATATATAAATATATAAGGTATAGAAGTAAAACATGATGGATAAGCAGGTTAAGTACAACATTGTGTGAAACTCAAAGAAATATGAAGAAAAGGTAAAACAAGAATGCATATAGATATATAATCCAAAGCAAGTTGTGTAAAAGGTAGTATGTAAGAAAAACGGTCTCTTTAAGAATGTTAATTGGAGTAAGCTGCTGACTTGATGGGTTGTAATAGCTTAAATATGTTAGGCATTTCTGTAGCCTGAAGAAGTTGTGTAACATCGCAAAAGCACTTACTCTCTATAATAATAAAATTTGTGTCCTGTGCTGTACAGCTTGATATTTTGTTTTATTTTGATATTGTCTTTAATTAGCCTGTACGATACTGAAAAAAGAGACAAGGCTTTCAGATGGTCTGCATAGTTTTTATGAGTTGTTTTTTTAGTGAGTAAGTATTGTGGTCATTCCAGTGTTTGGGCAGACATTCCAAAAGGAGCTTTATGCTCAAGAATCGGCCTAATGAGTGTTGAGGGCAATGGAACAATAACACCCTTGGATCTTGATGCAATACCTTAACATATAAGCTGTGTGATGAAGAAGGACTTCCCTACAATAGTAGATATGTGGTGATTAAAGTACAATTTATTGTCAGCATTGATTCCCAGATCTCTAATTCTGGGATCAGTTTTCTGGGGAGTGTTATCAATGGTTATGGGGGTTTGGTATAGTGGTTAAGGTGTTTACCTCAAAGACGCAAGGTACAGGATTTGATTCTCACCTTTGGAGGGAAACTGGCTAGGCTTAAAATGGCCTGCAAGGGCAGCTAGCCTATTGCTTGCTTATGAACCTTATGTAATAGTTACAAAAGAAGACATGCTTGCAAAAGGATATGATTGGACACGTGACATTCATCTCAGTGCATCTCATTGTTTTCTCAGTTACCCTCATGGTATTTACTGTAATACATTTTGGGGGTCTGAAGCAGTTACTGTATGTTTATACCACAACATAATCATATTCCACTTATATCTCACAGTGCAAGAGGATAACATGCAGGGGTACAGATGCCACTCCCATTCTTAACACGCAGCAGATATTGAAAAAGATACTTTATATGTTTTGTGTGTGTGTGTGTGTGTGCATTTATTGAAATGCACAGGCATCAAACTGCAGGTGATTGATGACAGCATTTCAACAATCAACATACTGAAAAAAATGAACAAATCCAAAAAAAAAAAAAAAAAAAGAATTTATGTCTTCAGGCAGATCAGCAAAACTTCACCATGCATTCAGACATAACTTGTCTGAATACGGGTAGTGTTATGGCAAAGGTTTTTCTAAGGCAAGATGCAGAATTTGAGTTAGGGGCAGTGTAGAAATAAGCTTAGAGTTATCATGCATTAGAAAAGTAGATGGGGAGCTTCAACCCCTGAACAACTTTACTAATGGATGCTAGTCCTAACCCTAAACCTGCCCATACACCTAAGCTCTGTACCTTATATAAGAAAAACCCTGTCCATAACAATACCAGTACACAAGACACTCAGACGCACACACACCTGTATAACTGTACCACTCCCATTTGTAATAAGCAGCAGTTATTAAAAGAATGTATATGTGTGTGCACGTGCACGCACATGTGTGTGTGTGCGTGTTGATTTATTGAAATGCAATAGTGATTGAATCAGACATTTTGAAAATCAACATACTGAAAAACTGAAGAAATCCAAAAAGGAAACAAAATAATTACTTTTGTGAGTAGATGACCAAATCCTTACCACACACTCGGACATAATTCATCTTAATAGTGGCAATGTTATAGAAAGGGTTTTTCTAAGATAAGGTGCAGGGTTAGATGTAGAGGAAGGTGTAGGAATACGATTGGGGGGGGGGGCTAACATTCAAGGGAGGATGTTACATTTTTCCATAATAATTTAGTTTAGGTTTTCTTTGTTGAATTAAATGTCTGTATTTAATGCAAGTGTTCTGTTATTAGCTGTACAAAATGCCCTATAGGGTCCTGCCAGATTTGGGATTTAGAAAATCAGTTCATCTAATATACATGTAGTTCCTTCTTACCGATCAGTTTCAAATTAGCATTTATTTAAGTCAGCTGAAACATTTAAAACAAAGTGTGTGGGACGGGTGAAGGAGGCAACACCGGGACAGCCACCTCTCTTCTTGAGGGGGATGTTTTCTTTAGCTTCTAGGGTGCCAACCTGGTGTCCCAGAAAATTCATGCCTAGACTGTATAGTCTGATTTAAGGCATGAAAGAGCTAATTAAGAGGCATTTTGAGGAGTATTGGAAGAAAGTTGTCACATACTAGTGGAGAACAGTCTATGAATCTCTGAGATATGCCACATGATCTTGGAACTTTCGCATATATGCTTGGATGTGCCTCCACAAATATTTCAACATTCCATGCAGGCTTCAGAAGATGTTTCTAGGAGTATCTGTGGTTTGTAGCAGGCATAAAGAAAATGAGAGGGGGACTTGGTGGAATATCTTCTGGGACTGGCCAGGCTTTAGTAAATTTAGAAAGGCCTTACAGGAACTGATAGATAATTTGTAGCCCAGTGGGGGTGGGGTGGACTCACCTCTCTGACATTTCTTATGCAGTTGACTGAGGGGAAAACTAGGCCAAATATGCAGTCTCTACTAGGGGTTAATCTTCTCGTTGGGCAGGAAGGTGATAACTAAAAAAATGGAAGCTAGCAGACCTCCTACATATTCAGGAATTGCATAAATTAGGGATGTATATTGCATAAGCAGAGGAGCTGCTGTTAGCAGAAATAATGACGTGGAATATATGAGTACTTAGCTTCCTTGGTTTCAGAAAATGGAGGAGATAAAGCAGAAAGATGGGGTGAGACAGAATGATTATGAAGTAATGCTGAGTAGAGTGGCTTTGAGTTAAAACCAGGGACTGAATACCCCTATAGCAGTGTATAGCAGCTTGAGAAGATCATTATATTGCCCTGATCTTGGTTCATTAGCAAAAGGCATATTGGGCTCAGAGTTATGACAGGGGTGCAGTGCCAAAAAAGGTGTTCTCTGTTCAGGGAGCATGAACAAGACAGAATTATTACATTTTTCTACTGTTGCTACTTTAAACTGTTCAGTAAATTATTATGTTAATATTTTACTATTACACTGCTTAATAAGTTACTATGTTAAATATTTTTTTCTTTTTCCTTGTTCTGTAAGTTTTTTTTTTAACTTCTCTCAGATGGTTAGTTAGCATTAAGTCTGGGAATTAATGTTGTGTCACACAATAGTACATCTGGTAAGTATGAAGAGCAGGTTTGTGAATGCTTGCCAGATGTGGTTGATGCTACAACTGTGTAACCTGCTGCTAGATTTGTATATGTTCATAGGTTCATAGGTTCATAATAGGTTATCTGCCCTAGGGCATTTATAAGCCTAGCCAGAATGTGTTTGGCTTTCGTCACCCATTTTAAATTTATTTTGCTATGCCCTTTTTCGAGGTTAGTATACTGTGCCTCTGTCTAACAGTGACACAGAAGTGATACCCGGGGTAAACCTATGATCTCCCATCCACTCATCAAGATTCCTCTTGAAGAGAGTCAACGAGGGACTCTGTCTAACCTGGACTGGGATTTTATTCCAGAGTGAAGGGAGCCTCTGGGTTATGAATCTGTCCCTCCAGCATGTCCTATTTATTTCAGTGCTGAGGTTCAAGTCTCTCGAGCGTAGCTCGATGGGATTTGGATTTTCTGAGGTGCAGCATGTCCATTAATTCCGGGTTGGACATGGCTTTATACGTCAGGCACAGATCGCCTCTGAACAGGCGGTATGCCACTGAGTAGAGCTGGAGTTTCTTTAACCGGGCAGCATATGGCATCTGTTTGAGCCCTTTGATCCTCTTGGTGAGGTACTTTTGGGGTCTTTCCAGTTGCTGCAGGTGTCTGGTAAGGTACATCCCAAAGGGGCATTGTACTCAATTATGGGCCTGATGAGGGATGAGTAAAGAGGCACAATGACCTCCCCTGATCTAGATGTGAATCCCTTCATGATTAGGTGGGCTATATAAAATGTATTTCTAACCACTTTGGCCACGTGGTTGTCAAATGAGAGATTGCTATCAACTTGGGTCCCCAGGTCCCTAATTACTTCTTCTGTACTTAATGGATTACCACCTATGTGGTAATTTGTGGGCACTTTGTTTTTGCCAAAGGGGATGACTATACACTTTTTGGCATTTAGCTTGAGGCCATGGCTCTGGCACCAGTTGTCTGTTTCTATGAGTCCCTTTTGGAGGATGCTTGTGTCGGCTGGAGAGTCGATTATGGAGCCCAGTTTGCAGTCATCTGTGAACTTGGTCAGCCACAGTCCTTCCGTGTTGGCCTGTACCTCCGAGAAATATATACCGAACAAGACAGGTCCCAGGTCTGAGCCTTGTGGGACACCACTTGTAACTGGTTTGGAGTCTGACATGGCTCCAGGAATTCTAACCATGTGGGTTCTGTCCTTGAACCAGTTTGCAATCCATCTAGTGACATAGGGATTTATATTTAAGCTGGTGAGCTTATCTATAATGCCTGAGTGGGGTATTGTATCGAAGGCTTTTGCGAGGTCCAGGTAGGCTGTGTGGACCACCTTCCCCTCGTCAATGGTCTTGGTGATTGTTTCAAAGAAAGCAACCAGGTTTAAGAGGCAGGATCTGCCCTTAACAAAGCCGAACTGGGTAGGATCCAGTGTCTGTAGGTCCCCAGTATCTTTATTTATGAGGTCCATGATGATCCTTTCCATAGCTTTGCAGACCAAGCTAGTCAGGCTTATGGGGCAATAGTTTCCAGGATCCGTTGAGGCACCACCTTTATGGAGAGGGACCACTGTTGCTGTACGCCACTCTTTGGGCACATATCCTGTAGTAAGGCTGAGATTGAACAGTAGTTTTATGTTTGGGTTTAGCTCTTCTTGGAGTTCATGTAGGACGCAGCCCGGGACACCGTCTGCTCCCATTGATGCTGTGTTTTTTGCTTTAGAGAGGGCGGCTCTTACCCGAGCATCTGAGATGTCAGGGGGGCAGCACTCTGCTGGGATAGATATTTGCCCTTTTGGTGGGGAGGGGGGGGGGGAGTTTGCGCTGAACCTGTCAGCTAGGATGTTGGCAATGTCTGTGGGTTCAGTGTATTTTTTGTCATTTTGGACTAATTCTGAGCATATCTGGGAATTACCACCCAGGTTCCTAACATAACTAAAGAAAGCCTTGTGATTATCCTTAGTGTCCTGTGCAATTTTTCTCTCGAAGCTGGCCTTAGACAATTTTATGAGTGCCCGTAGTTTTTTGCTAATACTGATCAGTGATGCCTTCCCTTTTTGGGATTTTGCTCTATCATTTAGTAGCTTCCTCCTTCTGTTGTATAGTTTGTTTATGGCTGGCGTCCACCAGACAGGACGTCTGCCTTTGGAGGATTGGGTCTTGGTTTTATTTGGGATCGCATGATCCATGCATTCCTGAAGGTGTTCATAGAATGCGTTTATAAAGGATTCTGCGGTCTGGGACGTATTTTCCACAGGCCCGGGGCTTTGAAGGATTCCACCTTGGTTTTGAGGAGTGTGAAATTTGCTTTAGAGAAGTTTTTCACTGTGGTTTTCTGGGCAGGGGGTGGGGTCGGGATGTGAATATCCAGTGAGATTAGTTTATGGTCTGATCTTACCAGTGAGGGATACACTTCTGGTCTGGAGCATAGAGTCCCCATGTTGGTGATGATCAGGTCCAGTATGTTTTCCCCTCTTGTGGGAGTGATAACAAGTTGTTCCATAGCATTTGAGTTTATAAATTCTAGGAACCTTTGGGCTAGGGTGTTGGAGCTAGAGTAATGCTCCCAGTCTATGTTTGGGTAGTTGAAGTCGCCCAATATAATGGTGTTTGGAGAGACCTTCATATTTTCCAGTGTTCTCAGAAAGGCCGAGTGGGGTTCCTGGGTTTGGGAGGGTGGTCTGTAGCAGGCTATAAACTGGAAGGCAGTTTTACCCACTGTTAGTTGCACATGAATAGTCTCTGATGCTTCGTGCTTTGCCACCAACCTGGAGGTGTGGGTATCTTTGATGAATATCGATACTCCCCCTCCTTTTGTGGTTCGGTCCAAGTTTTGGGGCCGAAAAGCATGGTATGAGGTATAACCTGGTAGTGCTTGGGGCGCTCTCGGGAGCCCTGAACCAGGTTTCTGTTACTGCACAGATATCGATGTTCTCCATGCTAAGGAGAGTTTTGAGTGCGTGCATCTTGAGGTTTAGACTTTTGGCGTTGAGTAGCATTACTCTTAGTTTCTTATCCCTTGTGATACCTATGGAGGTGGGTTTTGAAAAACTTGTACTTTTAGTGTGTAGTTATGACTTTTCTCTATATTTTCTTGTATTTCGTTAATCAAGATGCTTAATAAAAAGGTGTGTGTGTATGCCTATTAACCAACTTTCATAGGTTCATAGATTACTACTAGGCTAACTGCATTTGTGGACCATTTTAAGCCTAGCCAATTACCCCATGTAAGAATCAAACTCTGCACCTTTGGTTTATAAGACAAACACCTTAACCATTATGCTAACCTCCCACCCCGTTTCTTTGTGACATCACAGGTAGCTAATAGTGGGATACTTTATGAATGCACCAGTCATTTTCATTGTCTTTATCATGACAAAGGAGAAAACTTTATATGTGTCTTTTTGATGATAACATAAAGATGTGCTACAGAACTGTTACACATGTAAGGAATTTGGCAAAAGTGGATAAATGGCCTAAAACATGTCAGCTTTAAAAACATATCAAAATATTTTATCTGGGAGTAATAAACCATTCAGGAACTGCACAGTTGTACTGGGAACTGAAGTAACAATAGTAAAATTCTTGGTGAAACTGCATAAAATATTTCCAGTAACACACTTAAACGCCAAAAAACAGATTTAATAAGTAAAGCATTCGGGCTCACCACCCTTCATCAGTACATAAAATCAATGAAATTCATCAAGACATTAAATAGGGATACTAATAAAGTCACATGATCCAGCCAGCCTAACATCTTTAACTAACAATTAATTATTTAAATTTTTACAGCTTAAAATAATACTAACATATATTTAAAAACATTAAAAACATATATATTTTTTTTCATTACTTATATATAGAAATCAATATAACATAATTGTTCTTTTATATATATATATATATATATATATATATATAAATATATATGTATTATACAACAAATATTATATAAATATCTCATTAGGAAAAACTAAAATGTAAAGTGTATCCTTAAACATTTTCTCTCTGTCTTTTAACTAATACAGGTTTTATGCTGACTGTATTATTCAGACCTGGTATTGTGTCTGCTTGCAGCCTGATAATCCATTCATGTTCTTTTAATTCTAAGGCATTATTTATGTCTCCTCCTCTAATACCTGTATTTATTGCACATATACCCTAAACTTAAAAGTATGTGTGTCATTATTCATAATATGCTTGCATAGTGCATTTGTCACCATTTTTCTTCTGATCTCAGACTTATGCTCTGTAATGTGTTCCCTTAACTTCCTAGTTGTCTTCCCAACATAAAATGCTGTGCAAAGTGTGCAAGTTGCCAAATATACTATTTGTGACGTGTTACAATTAGCTGAATATTTAAATTCATATTTCTCTTTAGTAATAGGATGTTCAAACTTATTTGTTAAATCATAAATATCTACACAAGTACAATTATAACATTTCAGTGTTGCATTTTTATGTTGGTGTACAACTCTCTCATCTTTAAAATCTTTATAACATAATGTCTGCTTCAATGTCTCCAGATTTCTATATGAAAATCTAGGTTTCAGGCCTATTAATTCTTTAATCTCTGGCATAGCCAACAATATAAGCCAATTCCTTTCTATAATATTACACACATCTCTAGTGTTTGCATTATATATAGTTATATATCTAATTATTTTATTGTTCTCATTTCAGACTTGTATTGATTGTACTGTGTCCTTACCAAAAATAGGTTTATATTTATCCTTTCTACCTACTTTAATTTCTTCATAAATAGCATCTACATATTGAGAGGAATAACAATTCCTTATAAATTCTTGTTTCATTTAATTTGCTTGAAATATAAAATTATCATCTTCTGCATTGAGCTTACTAGCCCTTATTAATTGTGCTTTAAGAACACCTTTGAAAGTATGTGGTACATGCATACTGTTTCTTCTAACATATCTATTCGCATTTACCTCTTTCTTATATATCATGGACTCTATTTTATTCATTTTCTTATATAATTGAATGTCCAGGAACATTACACTATCAGCTGAAGTAGACATTTTTAATTTTAAAAAATTTGTTGTGGCATTTAGATACATAATATAGTTCTCCAGTTCATCATTATTACCATCCCAAATGAGAAAACAGTATTATAGACAAGCTCACCAGCCTGAACATAAACCCCTATGTCACAAGATGGGTTGCCAACTGGCTCACACACAGAACCCACATGGTGAGAGTTGTGGGAGCTAGGTCCAACTCTAAACCGGTTACAAGTCGCATTCCCCAGGGCTCAGTCCTAGGACCCCTCCTGTTCAGCATATACTTCTCAGAGGTACAGGCAAGCACAGGAGGACTATGGCTGACCAAGTTCGCAGACGACTGCAAACTAGTGGCTATAATTGACTCTCCGGCTGACACAGACATCCTCCAAAAGGGTCTCACTGAGATGGATACCTGGTGTCAAAATCATGGCCTCAAGCTAAATGCCAAAAAGTGCATAGTCATCCCCTTTGGAAAAAACAAAGTACCCACAAACTACCACATAGGTGGTAGTCTCCTAAATACAGAAGATGTAATAAGGGGTCTGGGGACCCAAGTAGATAGTAATCTCACCTTTGATAATCACATTGCCAAAATGCTTAGAAAATCCTTTTACATGACTCACCTATTCACCAAAGTGTTCGCATCCAGTCAAAAGAGGTCATCGCTCATCAGACCCATCATAGAGTACAATGCCCCATTTGGGATGTACCTTACAAGACACTTGCAACTGCTGGAAAGACCACAGAAGTACCTCACCAAGAGGATCACTGGCCTCAAATAGATGCCCTATGCAGCTCGACTGACGAAACTCCAGTTGTACTCGGTTGCATACCACCTACTCAGAGGTGATCTCTGCCTGACATACAAGGCCATGTCCAACCCAGAATTGATGGACATGCTCCACCTAAAGAAAACCTTATCCCCTCAAGCCACATGCTCTAGGGATCTAAACCTCACCACAACAATAAATAGGACATGCTGGAGGGATAGATTCCTGTCCCAGAGACTTCCCATGCTTTGGAACAAGATCCCAATCTACATCAGGCAGAGCTCCTCGCTAACCCTCTTCAAAAGAAACCTTGACAAGTGGATGGGAAACAGAAAGTTTACCTCGGGGATCACTTCAGTGGCTCTGCTGGACAGAGGCACAGGGAACTAATCTAAGGGGGTGGCGAAAGCCAACACATTCTGGCTAGGCTTATAAATGCCTTCGGGCAGATAGCTTAGTACTAACCTATGAACCTATCAACCTAGTTCACTAGTACCTATGATACAGATTTTGTTTATTTTTATTTTTCTGGCTGGATACATCCCTACAATGATACTCAGACTGTCCCTTGGCACCCTATTGACCCATTCATTCATCTCTTGAGTGAAAGCCTGCTGCCCCATTTGTTCCACTAGGAGGACAGAAAAGCATGCTGGAGAGTGCTACCGTCATTCTCTGTGGAGGGCGGCTTTATAATTTATGTGCCAGCTCATTCCCTCTGGCCATGCTGATGTCTGCCTTACCATGAGTGGTGCATGTGTGCTTTCATGCAAGAAAATCCCCTGGTGAGCTGTAAACCATGTAAGGCAAGCACTGTCATACAAGTCTTCCTTATGGAATAACCCATTGGCCCTCTTTCCCCTCACCCTGAAATGGGTGAGCTGACATTGCTGCTCATCTCCCACCTCCTCCACCTCAATTCATCCCATCCCTAGCTCCTAATTAAAACCCTGCCTCTGGTACAAAAATATGGGCCCCATTCCAGCAGAGCTGGATGTTTTACCCACCATTCTTTCTGTAAAGAACTTCCTTTCTTTCTGTACACATTAGTCTCTCACCTGGACATTTTCTGTCATTGCCCTATCCTTTCATATTTGGGACTCACAATTTATTTCCTGTTAATTTCTTAAGTATTTCCATACTCATTCTTCTTCCAAGAAAGGTATGTACAGTTTTACAGGCTTCCCACTTGAAGTATTCCATCACACTTTATATTCACATCACATTGCTTCATAGCTTAAATGCTATGATCTGTTTTTTTTAACCTCATGATACTTGTATTATATGGAAGCATTTTTTTCTATCCCCCTACCTCCCCAACACTGACCATCAGTTCTTCTTCTCTTTTACTGGGTCTGCCTGAGCCATCTTAGCCTCCCAAGGGCTTGATCCAACCCATATTCAGGGTGGGGAGGAGATTAAGGATGTTGGTGATGCATTATAGTGCTGCCAGGGAGTATGTCCTAATCCCCACCACCCACCAGCGGCCTTGCAAGCTCTGGAGTGGCTGCTTTTAGTAGGTGTTTGTGAGCTTCCACAAATATGAAACCTCCTGACCAATTGGTATACTGCCTGCAGCTTCAAGCTCACCAGACTATTAATGCTGCTATTGCAATGAGCCTACATAGGGTCCCTTCCCCAGGCGGAATGACTCAACCCTAGTGTTCACTTCCATCCTCCCCTACCTTGTCTCTTTAGTGCCTGTGACATTGGTTGAATGCCGGTCATCCAGGGCACAATCAGGACTTTATCTCTCTGAACCATGGGACCAGGTATATATTTGGGCAGCTTCTTGACAAAAAGCTTTGTAATATTTTTATTAAGGCTATGCCCGCATAATTCTGGTATCCATTAGTATACTATAGGGATGGTGTGAGAGTGCATGCATAACTTTAATGGATGGGCTGCACACATGCACTGTGGTGCATCCATTAAAGGTCTATGGATATACTCCCACACACTGATGTCACTGAAGGTAAAGTTCACTGAACGTTTGGCAAAGTTTGAATGTGGCAAACAATATTTTATGAAGGGTCTTCATTAAAAAGTGGCCAGATTTAATTGGAATAACTCGGGAAAATGCAGTATGACACTGGAGGCACCACAAGCCACGGTGCATAAGTAAGTTAGAAAGTGAGGCAGAATACTTAAAGACTTAACCTCCCAGTCCTGGATACACTTGGAATTTCTGTGCTACATCCCCTCCAACAAGTCTAATTTCTCTGATATGGTAGCCAGAACAATACAGAGTTCTCAAGAGTATCTGTATAGTGACCTCTAGAAAGGTACCATTTTGTTTATTGTTTTAATGGACATTTCTGTCATATGCATTCCAAACTCTTATTGGCCATTGTTGATGCTGTCTAACAATGAGCTGGGCTATTCATGCTCAATGTAATAAATGCTTTTAGATCACTTTTCATGACTGAACTTTTGGCAAAGTTTGTATGTGACAAACAATATTTTATGAAGGGTCTTCATTAAAAAGTGGCCAGATTTAATTGGAATAACTGGGGAAAATGCAGTATGACACTGGAGGCACCACATGCCACGGTGCATAAGTAAGTTAGAAAGTGAGGCAGAATACTTAAAGACTTAACCTCCCAGTCCTGGATACACTTGGAATTTCTGTGCTACATCCCCTCCAACAAGTCTAATTCCTCTGATATGGTAGCCAGAACAATACAGAGTTCTCAAGAGTATCTGTATAGTGACCTCTAGAAAGGTACCATTTTGTTTATTGTTTTAATGGACATTTCTGTCATATGCATTCCAAAATCTTATTGGCCATTGTTGTTGCTGTCTAACAATGAGCTGGGCTATTCATGCTCAATATAATAAATGCTTTTAGGTTACTTTTCATCAAAATATTATTTGGCTGTACTTCCCAAAACAATTTACAACCTCTCTCCAGTTTTATGTAACAACAAATTAGCCTACATCATTTGTGATGTGCATGTAATATCCATTATACACAGTTTTGCAGACAAGATAATTAGTTAAGCAAAGCACATCACCCTCAGGTAGATGTCATACTGAGCTGGTAGACTTTGCTGTACTCAGTCAGAAATGCTTATTAAATCTGTAGCTGTATAAACATTTCTCAGACTGAGGAAGTTTTCTCAGAATATTTAAAACACTCATAGATCAGAAGGAGAATGTTCCTTCCTTGGGCGCACTCTGTACAGATGTGTTTACACTCATAAATCAGTGGCTGGAGTAACCATCTTTGTAAAAAAATGAAACATTAATTATCTCTTGCTTTGTGCAGTCAGTAATGAAGGAAAGAGAAACCATACAGGTGATATAAACACTGCAGGTGTCAGATTCTGAAAGTCATTTGTATTTGCAATCTTTCTGATTATCAGTTAGCATAGTAAGTCATACTCCTAAATGGGTCTCTGTTATCTGTGGTCAGTGTTTTTTTAACCAAGTGGTTTGAATTCAGAGTCAGAAGACCATTATGACTAATTTTTGTGTTTGTTATTTACTAACATGGAATGTCTCAATCCTTCATCCTGACTAGTAAGGATGACAATCTGCTAAACACCATATACCCACCTGGATCCTCTGCACATCTCTCAACAGCATCAAGACCAGAGGTATACCTTTGTATTTAAAAGTTAAGAACTACTATCAGAAGTACAGCAAACAAAGTCAAGTTGATTTTATTGTAGTTCTAACTCCTTGCTGGTGTTTCTGGGTCTGATTACTCACCCGAAGGTGAAACCGGACTATTTAAATGAGAGCTTTAGCAAAAGGTCTCATTTCCTTCACATTGCTGGTGTGGATGTTTGACCAAGTTGGTGCTTAGGAGGTAGGCACTGCTGCCAGTAGTAGAATAAACAAAGCTGACTGATTTTATTTTATTTTTCTTTCATTGGTGATGTTTCTTGGTCTGATTTGCTTTCCCTATGAAAAACAGGACTGTGTTTCTGAAGCGGTTGCAAGTGATGTGTTTTCCTTTATCGGTATCTGGGAGTTGAAAACAGCTGCCAGATGCAGGACAAACAAGGTATTCTTAATTATATTTTATTTTTTTTTTTATTTTTTACCCAATGATCTGTAACACAGCAATGGACAATGTGATAACTTGAGGGACTTGCATTGCATTATTGATAGTAAAGAATATAAACATGATCAAACCATCAGAAATTTGATCCAAACAACCACTGTCTAGCTGTTATTGCTTTATAGCAGTAGTAGACTTTATAATTGGTTGGAAAGTCTGAGTTTATACAGACTTGTTGTAATACAACATTTGATGGAAACAGTACATAATTATGGGCTGAGGCAATAAGGCATTCTGCTCCTGTACAGCCCAGGATAAGTAGAAATGAGGTTAACAGGTCACCTTACTGCTAATGCCTTTTAGTATACCAGGAAAGATATTAGAGGTAACAGAACAGAAAGATACAAGTATGGGACATTTTACCCCAACTCCAGTAATCAAAGTCAGGTTGGATAGGCTGTTAACAATAATTTCATTGAATCAAGACAAGATGGAACCCAGGGAAGATCAAACAGCAATTATTCTTTAAAAAATTTTTTTTTCATCAAAAACAAAATGTGCAGATCAATTGGAAAATTTAAAAAAGGAAAAACAATAAGAATGCAATGAGTAAGAGGATAACATTTCCAAAAGGTAATTCTAACATTAGCTCAAATTCATATTCCAAGACAGTAAACAGAATTTCAGATTAAAATGAAATATAAGTAAAGCCAGACAAAGAGAAGTCATAAAGGATGAAATGAGATAAGAATACAATGAGAGAAGTAAGCTGGAAAACATGTTAATAAGTTAAGAATAGTGCTGTGGTTATCTCTGAAACAAACAGTATGGGAACAAATGTGACAACTGCGGAGATTGTAACAGAACAAAATTGACCATCAAGAAGAGGATATGGAAAATAATAATAGGATAGTGAGGACCATATTTAATGATGGCATATATTACAGCAGTAATGAGCTGGAATTTACTTGAAATATGAACAGAATTCTGTAAAGGGACATGGATAAATCTAGTCAAGTTAAAAATAAGTTGTTGGGCTATTTATAAGGGTAATACAATGGAATGTGGAAAAATCAAAAAAAAAAAATATTAAGAAAAGAAGGAAACATTCAGATAATGAAAAATCAGAGAGGCAAGAAGATAGTGAGCTATGTAAAACAGCCAGTAGTTTGCTGATCACCATTGATAATAATCATACCAGATAAGAACTTTATGGAAAAAGAGAAAGAAATATTATCTAATATGTAAAAATAATAATCTTGGTAGAACTATCTTGTGTTTACCAGAAGCAAGGGTACATGGCATTTTACAAGGCTGGAAAAAAATTAAAGATTGATCAAAGCTAAGTTAGAATGATTATAATCCACAGGGGAACAAATGGCCCTCAGGTCAAAGTTCCTTTTTTTGCAGGTTTTTGTTCCTCCTCCCAGCCAGTCAGCCCATTTGTTCCCTATCATTGGGGTGAGGGTCAACTGAGAAAGGCCATTGTTAGGACAGACATCAGTGGTGTTTTTCTTTTCTTATTAAGCTCTATCCCCCTGCACCATCTGGTGATGGTCCCCTGGGTGGGTTATGCAATGGGCATCTGCACACCACCCGTCACTTTTGCAAGGGGCTGATATCAGCAGGATGTCCCAACCACCCACAGAAAGCACTGTGTGGTAGCTTCCCCAGTCTGCACCAGGGAAATCCAACCATGATTGTTTATCCCTAGGTACAGATGGGCACCTCCTCACCTCCATGGAAGGGCACACTTCCTCCCCTGCTTGTGCCACCAGGTATCTGAGCTGTTAATCAGACTCCGGTTACTTGGGCTATAGTCAGGGTTCTGTTTTCCTATGCCTCCTGCACTAGAGAAATTACTGAGCTACTGATTACATATCAGAGTTGAGAGTTGGGCATCAAAGTATACTCCTCAGAGATTAGGTGAACTAGTCAGTATTTTAAATCCAAGATAAACTGTGTGTGTGTGTGTGTGTGTGTGTGTGTGTGTGTGTGTGTGTGTGTGTGTGTGTGTGTGTGTGTGTGTGTGTGTGTATGCGCGCGCGCGTGTGTGTGTGTGTGTGTGTGTGTGTGTGTGTGTAGCGTTTTATAAAGGAGCCCATGTTTTGCAGGGGATGGAGTGATTCTGAGTAAAGCAGGAAAGAGGATCATGGTTATGATACATTAAGGACTATCAGCAATGACTACAACATTTTCAGGAAGTTACTTCAATGTTTAATCTGATTTAGCCAAGGGTAGTCTTTAGTCTTAACTACACATTTCTGTAATTTAAACTTCTTCTTCTTCTTTCGGCTGCTCCCGTTAAGGGTCGCCACAGCAGATCAACTGTTTCCATTTCTTCCTGTCCTCTGCATCTTGCTCTGTCACACCAACCACCTGCATGTCCTCTCTCACCACATCCATAAACCTTATCTTAGACCTTCCTCTTTTCCTTAGCATCTTTTTCCCAATATACTCTGCATCCCTCCTCAGCACATGTCCAAACCAAAGTAATCTTGCCTCTCTGGCTTTGTCTCCAAACCTTCCAACCTGGACTGACCCTCTAATATACTTATTCCTAATCCTGTTCATCCTCGTCACACCCAGTGCAAATCTTAACATCTTCAACTCTGCCACGTCAAGCTCTGACTCCTGCCTTTTTGTCATTGCCACTGTCTCCAACCCGTATAACATAGCTGGTCTCACTACCCTCTTGTAGACCTTCCCTTTCACTCTTACTGATACTCGTCTGTCACAAATCACTCCTGACACTCTTCTCCACCCACTCCATCCTGCCTGTACTCTCTTCTTCACCTCTCTTCCACACTCACCACATCTCTGAACTGTTGATCCCAAGTACTTAAACTCATTCACCTTTGCCACCTCTACTCCCCACATCCTCACCATTCCTCTGTCCTCCCTCTCATTCACACACATATATTCTGTCTTAGTACTGCTGACCTTCATTCCTCTTCTCTCTAGAGCATATCTCCACCTCTCCAGGATCTCCTCCACCTGTTCCCTACTCTCACTACAGATCACAATGTCATCTGCAAACATCATAGTCCACGGGGACTCCTGTCTGATCTCGTCTGTCAACCTGTTCATCACCATTGCAAATAAGAAAGGGCTCAGAGCTGATCCTTGATGTAATCCCACCTCCACTTTAAACACATCCGTCACTCCCACTGTAGACCTCACCGCTGTCACACTACCCTCGTACATATCCTGTACCACTCTTACATACTTCTCTGACACTCCTGACTTCCTCATACAATACAACTCCTCTCTAGGCACCCTGTCATATGCTTTCTCTAAATCCACAAAGACACAATGCAGCTCCTTCTGACCTTCTCTGTACTTCTCCATCAACACTCTCAGAGCAAACATTGCATCTGTAGTGCTCTTTCCTGGCATGAAACCATACTGCTGATCACTAATCATCACCTCCCTTCTTAACCTAGCTTCCACTATTCTTTCCCATAACTTCATGCTGTGACTGTTCAGTTTAATCCATCTGTAGTTACTACAGCTCTGCACATCACCCTTTGTCAAAGGAAAAAACTTCAGACCAATTCACGTTAGGTTCAAGCAAGGCACCCTTTATTACTTGCAGCAAGGAGACAAAGCATGTATGTACAGGATTTGTCTGGATAATTAATGATTAGTAGGTTATACTTATACAGTTCTCTTCCTGTAACATAGAAAATGTTACATTCTATTGCTGACATAGTTAGACACAGCTTTCTGTATGTTCTACAGAAAATATTGTTAGACTAATTGCTGACCAAGTTAAAAATATCTGTCATTCTGCAAAACATTTTGAGAAAAACAACCTGGCCTTGGGTTTATGTCAGTCCATTTCAGCATTTCAATTCTACTATTGTACTGTTCTAATACGTGTTACAGTTTACCTAGATTCAAGGTACATTTCTTGCTTTAGTACAAGTAATGCTGACTACGGTTTAAACTTTCAAGCATCTATTGTTTTCTTTATCAATAGTTTCTAGCAGCTGCATGTTTTCTCATGGCATAAGCAGAAATCAATATCCTTTTGTTAATTTTCATGACATTAGCAGAAATGAATTACTTCTTTTGTTATTTGCTGACATTAGCAGAAACAGAATGCTTCTTGTTAAGTTTCTAATGGCTGTGCAGATTCATGCAGTGTGAACAGAATAAATGTATTAACCCTTTTAAATCTCGAATGCACTAAATGCAACAATCAAGATTTCAGAAAGTCCTTGGCATCCTGTAACTGCACGTCAGCTGTTTTAACAGTCACAACTCAGAGTTGGTCTTGGTATTCCATATACTCCTTAAATTGACGCTTTTTGGGTTGGAATTTTTGTATGTGTTTTATTATCTTTTTGACAGTATTTTCCCCAAACCGTGGGACTTATTTCCATTATGATGTGTAAATATAGGTGCACAATTGTGCTCAGCATAGAGCTTTTGCTATTATGAGTTCCCCTTCTTCTCTTACATAGTCTGAATCATTGTTTCTCTAATGCTTAAGCCTTAAAAAGCCTTAGTTGATGTATTCTGAGTTGGTCTTTGTGGAAAGGGGTTTGTACATCAGCTTGTTGCATGAGTCACCTTGATTATAAAATAGTTGTTTCTGGAATAAGCCCATAAATTCTGATATAGGTCAAGATGCCATCTGTTAACGGAATCTGAATAGACTAAACGTATGACTATGCTAGATCTAGATCAGTGTTTCCTTATACTGGTTTAGATTAAGGAAAGTCAGCATATTGCATAACCATTACCTCAAAGCCCAGGCTGTTGAATAATTATTGTAATCAGAACAATACTAGCTTGATTAGGTGCTGTCAGATTTTCACTTTTCTTAACTTGCTGTGTGTTGTCTATAACTGAGCATACAATTAACTTGGTCTAATTGCAAAACTCCCACCACGGGAATAAACAGTACCATCTTGGATTTGAAATCTTCTGATTCAATGTGTGATGAGATTCTAACCTGCACTCTCAAAAAACACAGCAGTTTTTCCTTTACCATACATTTTTTGCCCTGTGGCTAAATATATAGTGCCATCTTTTTTCCTGAGATTTGGAAGGTTTTATTGACTGTGATAAATAACATTGTAGCTTAGACTCCTGGATAATGGCTTCTTGTTGACCTGGGTTTGATTCCTATAGTTGGACTTATGTATATTGTACCCCTGAGAAAGGCATTATTCATTCCTCAGAATAAACATTACTGTGACTGGATCCTTGATTGTCATGAAAAAAATAAAGAAAAGTAGAGGTAACATTTCATATGCACTAAAAAATGAGCAATATACAATCAGCTTTTCAGGGGAGAAAGCTATCTGTTTAAACAAGGTGTTCTATGCAATTTTCTAGGTTAAAATAAAGCAAATTAAATGGTTAGTGGTTATGAAAAATGGTTAAGTGAGTGAAATATATAGTGAAATCATTATTTCTGGTACTGTCTGGTTTTCTTTCAAACTGAAGCACTAATAATTAATGGTGAGTGTTAACTTGACAGTATTAAGAACTTAAAACATAACCCTCTGTCCTTGTTTCTTTCTTTTTCCTCTGGTTTTGCCTGATGTTACCTAAGGATGTGAGAACTGTGTGGAGATGGATGCAAGCACAATTTCTGGGATCGTAGTAGCTGACATTGTGGCCACCCTTCTTATTGCTGTAGCTGTTTACTGCATATCTGGGCAAGACAAGAGCAAGACCTCCCGAGGTAAGGTGTGTGTGTGTGTGTGTGTGTGTGTGTGTGTGTGTGTGTGTGTGTGTGTGTGTGTGTGTGTGTATGTGGGGAGACTGGGGAGAGCGGAGATGGAAAGAAGTGAACATATAATACAAATATAGGGTTGCATGTTTAAAAGGGAGAAGAACCAGCATTAAAGAACAGAAGATCAAAATATAGATTGACAGCTTAAAACAAACCTGCAAACAGCCCATAGGATGTACAGTAGAGGATAATATTGCTGGAAACAGTCAACTCATTTTGTAGAAACAGTCAACTTATTTTGTAGAGGTGTGACATATATTTTCTCTGCCTGCATTCTGGGTTCTAGAATGAGTCTAGTTGTTACATAACCATCAGTAGTAGGAGTGAGTGAAAAATTGCTAGCCTGCTCATCAAAACTGAGATGGATGGAAATGGTGGGGTAATGGGGGTGGGGGATCTCATTATGTGCATACCCCCAAGAAGCAGATTGAGCTACTTTAGGAAACAAAAAAAGAGCAGAAGCTTGCAGAATGTCTTTACTAATGGCTAATATAAATATATATCTATAATATATATCTTTTTTTACTCTTCAGCATCTGATAAGCAGAACTTGATTGCACATGATCAGTTGTACCAGGTATGTTTATATTATATATATTTCTTTCTTCATTTGTTGTTATCACTTCATATGTGAAATGCTCTCATACATTTGTTAGTGAATATTTTCTTTGATTCTAATTTTGGGAATAAGCATATGCTAGAAAGGTTCTTAGTCATATTTGTTGCTGCTTATGATGAATTATTTGCAGTTAGTTACAATCTCTGTCCATGCATGCAATTGTGCCTCATTTGTACTTTGTATTTCTATCTTTTCTTACCTTTGTACTTGCTTTTATTTGGTATGAGATCACCTACAGATATAGAAAAAATACTCAGACATGCTTAGTTTCTTTGTACACGTAGCAGTATTTTTTCTGCACTACTGATCTCTTCTCACTCTCATTATTCCAGTGGTGGTGGACCTTCCCCCTTCCTTTTCATTTTCAGTTGTTTCATCCATCTGTAGTTTCATTCTTCCATTGTTTGGTTACCTTCTCACCTTGGCACATTTTCAGTGTGATTTTTGTATACTTGGAATGTTTCAAATTTTGTTACCTTTTCCTTTGAAATGTCTCCTATTTTGTTACCGATTTTCTGGCACATTTTGTAGACTTTTACCCACCACTGGTGCCATCTCCTGTTGGTACTCTTCCATGCTCATCTCCCACACAGCTTCATTCTTCCCTCACTGCTCTCTCTCTCCGAATTCTGTTTTCCATCCATGGACTCCCTAGAATTTCCCTTTCTAATCCCTGGTCCATGCCTCGGCTCATTTCTCCATCCCCAGGGACATCATAACATCATTTTCTTCATTGCTGCTCCATTTTATATCTCTAGTTCTGATCTATCTTCAACCTCAGTCCATGTTCCATATCAAGTCTTATTTATTCATTCCCAGTAATTTCAGTTGTCCATTTCTGGACCAATGTCTGTCACATTCCTCACCTCCCTGCCCTGCAACCAGTCTTTGGCACCTGCCTGTGATGTACCTTCTTTCATTTCTGCATTATTTCTCCAAGCTCATTGTGTATCCAATCATATTACTCTACCCCTAATTCAAATTTAAATCCATTCTTCCATCTGTGGTGAATCTCCAACCTCTGATTAGTCAGTGTAAACTTTTATTTTCTGTTTGACATCCAGTTAATTTTACCTTTTTCTCTCTCTCTATTCCTAGCCACTGAGAGACCGTGTTGAAGACAGTTACAGCCATATTGGAGTTGGACGACGCAAGAATTGAGTGATAGAATATGTTGCAGCTAAATTTGACAAA